>NW_028301540.1:5115000-5287500 GCF_042242905.1 Orbicella faveolata
ATCTGTAATTGCAGCGGAAGTCAGACAGGCAATCCTTCAAGACACTGGCCTGACATGCTGTGCTGGAATTGCTCACAATAAACTCCTTGCTAAACTTGTGGGTGGGTGGAGGAAACCCAACATGCAAACAACACTGCTTCCTGAGGATGCTGAGAGCCTCTTGTCAGGACTTCAAGCAAGAGACATTCCAGGTATAACCAATGGAAAAGTAAACACTGTTGTAATTATTGTGAAGTGCCAGTTTCCTCCGCAAGTTGTGCTGAAAGTCAACATAGTTACATGTACTCTGGTCTCCAGGGCCCAGTAGTTCAAAGGGTGGATAACACTATCCTCTGGATAGATCGCTATTTAGTTGAAGGTGACGGCAAAACAAACTGCACTATCCACTGAAGAGAGATTTATCCAGTGGATGACATTATTCACCCTTTGAACAACTGGCACCAGGAGTGTATAGTCCCGCTTAGGGTGTTCATCATGAAACGCCACAGTGACTATTAATTTTTTAGGTGTCAAAGCATCTTTCAGGGTACACTCAAAGAAAAAAATAATTTAAAAATACTCTTATTTCCATTTTTAATCTCAATTTCTGCCAGTCTATTCTGTGCAGTTTACTTGTTTGGGCTCCTTTTCTGAACAGCAGAAGCCTATTGCGTTTTAAGTGGTGTCTTTCAGGAATCAAATAAAGCTCGACTCACACCTACATTGGTCTCCTTTGGGGGTTTAATTAAAATTTTCCAATGAGCATCCCCGACCTTTCCACATGGGAGTCCCCCACCTGCGACATATATCACCTTCAGCTAGATCTTCTTTAATTAGTGGTACATAAGGCCTCTACACTCTGCTGCCAACCTGTTCTGTTGGCCATTATGATGCACACCTTGGTTCTTAATTTAGCTATTTCCATCTCTTTCTCTGCTGCCCTTTACGATGTTCTGGGTCTACCGACTCTTTGGTGGCCTTCTGGCATTCATGTTAACAAGTCCTGCAGTTGTTGTGTGGCTCTTTCTTCATCATGCGTCTGATGTACTTCCATCTCCTCTCAGGAGTATATTCAGTATTTTCCCGTGTATAAGTCGACCTTTCAAGACCTAAAAATTAGTCCAAAAATTCGCCCTCGACTTATACATGGGTCAAAACTTGAGATCCAAGCCCCAGTCAAATAATTAGCATAATAATTGTCTTTCAATGTTAACAAACACGTGATAAACGGCAGCACAGTTTACAACTTACGTTCGCTTAGCAATCTGTCTCTCTATATCAGAGCTTCAAGTTAAAATGCATCAACATTTATCCGTTAAATTTTAACCTGAATCTTGTAGACACTCACTGGCTTAATTTTGTCATAAAGAACCAATATTTTTCCCATAAATAAAGCTGTAGTAAAGCCGCTCGGAGAAAACATCTTTCACACTTCGAACTTCTCTGCTTGGTAACCTGGCAAGACACGAGTGCAAGGACTTCTGTACTAGTACTTGACCGATTTCAAGGCTTGACTACCAAGTTCCCAACACATGCTTTGCACTTTGTTTATGGCGTCGTTCTAAAAGTCGTGAGCTTCTTTGGTGTTTTGCCTGTCTTATAAAGCCACTTTTAATCTCTTCGCATTTAAAAAGGTTTGTTTGAAATCCTTGTTTGATTTTGTGAACATTTTACAAAAATTATTGTCGAAAAGCCTGCATGCACACGTGTTGCTAAACTAGGTTAAACGCTCATATACGTGCCATAATAAACTTTAAAACTGCGTGTTGAAACTTGCTGTGATTTGTTTACATATCTGTGGTAGTTGAAAGATAATTTTAATAAATACAAGATACGTTTTCCAGGAAATTCTTACCTGGAAATTAAGAAAATCTAGTTTTTGGCCTCAAAAATTGGGGGTCGACTTATACATGGGATCGACTAATACACGGGTAAATACGGTAGGTGGCTGGTAAATGCTCTTGGGTACCCTTCAATCAGGACTCATGTCACATTCAGGGGTGGTGGCAAAACTTCTTATCACTTCATGCTACTTAGCATTTGCTATATCCTTTTATACTCCTGGGTGAACAGAGGAACTAACTAAACCTACAATAAACAACAAAAGTGTTGAGACACTTTGTTGTAAGATTCCATTTTTGAGTGTCTTGGAACATTACCCCCCCTGCCACTCCCTCCATTGAAACAATACTGATTTTTCATTTCTAAGACTGTGCAGACCACAGCAGTTACAGAATATTGAATTAGGGGAGCCGGGGTATTAGATAATTATTGCTAGGCACATAATTATGAAATATAATTTGGGGTTAAATATCGTTAAGTGTCATTTTCTAAAAGCATCTTAACTACTTTTTTACTCATTTTGGATGTTTTCTAGTATGTCTTACCAAAGAAAAATGGCACAGCAACCCAGAATGAGGCTTGAACTCAGATTAATCTGAAAGAGTCAAATTTACTAAGAATGGTTCAGACTAAGAGTGAGTGAACAATCATTGCGAAAACTGTAACAAAAACCCCAAGTAAAGTGCTGGTGGGGGGTGAGGGTGCTGTGATCCTGTTTCAAAGGTGAATTTTGACAAAGTTCACACGTCACATATATTTTTAGCGGCTATTTTTTTTTTCATAAACTCAGGGATCATGTACTTCTTTTAGATGCTTGTCATTCATCACACACTAGTTTTTTTACATTTAAACCCTAGCCACCTTCACTGAAGAACAGGCACAAATGCACTGAGGGACATGTATGGGGACGAATAGAAATATTTGAAATCCAGGCACAAAATTATTCTGGATTACTGAGCTGCTTGGCCATGGCTGTCATGTTTTTGGGAAAGGCATAACTCTTACTCTTGCACTCTTAAACTAGGAGTATAAAATGGTTTCAAAAAATAAACAGTTGCACAAGCCAACCCATGGCTTAAACTCTGCCATCTAAAATTGATCTTACTTGACTAGCTAGTTACCTGTACTGCTGGTTAAAATAATGGTCATTTTATTGCTAATTTTACTGAAAAGTTTTGTTGTTGTTGTGGTTATTAGTAACAGTTTTTTTCACTTAACAGGGATTGGACATAGCATGGCCAAAAAGCTGCGAACAATTAACATTTTATCTGTTACTGACCTACTGACATGTTCCCAGCAAGTACTGGCAAAAGAATTTGGCAACTCACTAGCAGAGCAGATGGTTAGATTATGCCATGGCATTGATGACAGCAAAGTTATCCCATCTGGAGAATTTAAGTCAATCAGTGATGAAGATTCCTTCAAGAAATGTTCAACGCTTGATGATGCAAGGAAGCGACTTGAGAGCCTTATTGATGGATTACTTCCAAGAGTTTCTTACGACATTGGCATACCTCAGACTGTGAGAGTTACAGTGAGAAAGCAAGAAGATAAGGTTTACAAAAGAGAGAGTCGTCAGTGTCAAATACCTAACACTGTTTCATTCAACAACAAAGACAAAACACGAGATTTGCTATTGGCCATTTGCCTCTCTCTGTTCAATAAGGTTGTTGATGTGAAGAAGCCATTTCACTTAACTCTGATAGGAGTTTCATTAACAAACTTTCACAAATCAAGTGCAGCTCAATCCAAGAAGATCTCAAATTTTTTTGAGAGGTCTTGCTCCCAGCAAGCATGTTCAGCATCTTTTGCTACTTGCAGTAGTCTGCTATTGAAGGATGATCAACATGATAGTGAGGCCTTGAATGGACCCAACGATGTCACCACCAAGGAGCAGGAACTACGGCAGAGTTCAGTGCTAACTACACAGGTTATCCAGCTTAATGAAACAAGTATTGATGGTTTGAACACAAAGAAAATTGAACCCAATACCATCTGTCCCAGCGGCATAGATCCTACTGTTTTTTGTGAGCTTCCAAGTGAAATACAGAAAGAGTTACAAGCCAGTTGGCAGCAGCAAGGCAAACATGACAAAGTTGCAACAAAGGTGAAAAAGTCCTCTGGAATACAAAAATACTTTGCTAGTCAGAGCCCAAGGAAATCAGGAATCTAGAATGTCTCCTAACAGATGCATAGGCACTGTAGTGATTGACTCAGACAGCGACTCAAGAGCAGATAGTCAGGTCAGGAGGAAGTCAAACAGGTGAAAACAGTGTGAACAAAGTTCTCAAGAATATTCGTGACTTTTGTTTGCACCATTTTTGCCCAGTGGACTTCCAGTGACCCAACTTTCTGCCCCCGGGTCTCCAAGGATGAAACTCAGATGTACAGGTAATGTTTAGCGAGAACTGTATATTTGGATGGGGGACTTCCTTTAGTAAGAAAAATGACATGGTCATTATAGTACATGACCGATTCACTGATTCACCAATGTTTAGACTATTCTGGTACCTTTTGGTATTAAACTGGAAAAAATTTCTCAGAGATGACTTAGCAGAAAGATTTAGTACTTCTAATGGTACCTCTGGGGAGTGAAAATGAACTCGAGCCATGTCCCCCAAAATACGATGCTGGCCCTATTGAGAGAATCCTTTTCAAAATTTTTCACAATCACCCACGTTAATTTAGTATAATTTTTGTATGTTGAAAAAGCTGTGGAAACACCCACTTGTCAGCTCACGATCCCAAAGCATTTCTTATTCTCCCAAAACTTCCACCCATGTTTCTATAACCCACTATAGTTCACCACTGACTTTTCTCTGATTCTTATTGGTTTAAACTGATAACAGGAGGCTCTTTCATTGTTGCCTGTACAAACATAAATGCGTTAATGGAATAACTTCCCACAGTATAGAACTGTTAAGAAACAGCGATGTACATAGTTACAGTAAATGCAACAAAGACGATCTAAATGGGGAAATAAAATCATAAAAATCTATGCTAACTAGGATCCCAACCCTGTCACAGTCATGATTTCCTTTGTATAAACTTGGTGAATTATTAATGAGTTGGAAGTCTATGTTAAGTTTTTGGCATTTTCGACTTTATAATGTCTGTGTTTCTCTTCACATGTTCTTTTTTTCAAATCATGGAGAACAGAAATAAAAGTGAAAAAATGTTGATGATCCCAGTTTCATTTTTGAATGGATATTTCTGGAACGGCACATTTGATCATATTGTTTTGATCTAGAATCAAAGAGGTTAATTATTACTCAATCGATTACATCAGGCCTTCAGGGTCTCAGGTTTCCTTACCTTGTGCTCTGTCTCACTAGACCACAGACGAAATTTGCCTTAAAGTTTAATTAAAATACCTTTGAAAAACACTTGGTTGCATTGAACGAAACAACCGTCAAAAGAATAAATGAAGTGAGATCTTCATTGATTTCATGGTGAGATGAAACAAAAGATTCAAAAGACATAATTTGTACGTGTAAAATACTCACATCAAAAAACAAGAGCTAGGTAACAACCTGTAAATACCTTTGAAAAACACTTGGTTGCATTGAACGAAACAACCGTCAAAAGAATAAACGAAGTGAGATCTTTATTGATTTCATGGTGAGATAAAACAAAAGATTCAAAAGACATAATTTGTATGTGTAAAATACTCACATCAAAAAACAAGAGCTAGGTAACAACCTGTAACATACCCATTGATAGTAACTTGTATTGCAAAATTTAATGTCAGCTGGTGGTACCTACTAAGTTTGTGTAAAATGGGGTTTAGATCTTTTATTTTGAATTGATTTGGTTTTTTGAGTCTCTACAGTAGACCAAAATATTTCCTTGCCTCTGTTCTGGTATATTTCTTTATGAGAGGGCTGAAAAATAAATGAAAATAAAATATAATTAAGCAAGTAGCAAACAGAATAATGAGAAAATCCTATGTATGATAATTATGTAACACTGTTGTTTACAGTCAAATTATGCAAATTTGGATCAAATTCCCATGTGAATCCAGGTAGCAACCCAATCAACATTAATTTTACATTTTGAATTAATTTTCAAATTTCAAGAACAGAATATTTAAGTGAAGAATTGAATCAAATTTCCATGAGCTAATTTGCTATTTGTAGGGATGCTTGCTTATTGTTGAGTAAATGTGGCAAGAATATGCCCAGTTCCTTCCTTCACACGCTCAGAATTATATCAATATTCACACTGAATAAATAATGTTTCAGTTACTGTCAAACCTCCAGTAACAGCCACCTCTCTACAGAATTATGGCCACCTCTCTTGTTTTGGTTCCCGCGGACAGTCCATACATTCACTCTTATTTTAACCTCTCTACAACAGCCACCTCTCCACAACAGCAAAAGCCACCACAGTGCGTCCCATCTGCCAAATAACCCCTTGACAACAGCCAGTTAACCAGTGACTGGCAAGCAGTGTTTACAAAACTCCATTTTTTATTGTGAAAGGTCGCCAAACTTGATTGGTACCATGCTTCGTTGGTCTCTGTTTCTGTTTAGTTCCTGTTTTATTGGTACATTTTGATTGGGTTATGTACAGTTTATATGCTAAAATGAGCATTTTGTTAAGAAAAAGAAATGTTGCACTTCCAAAAAAAGTGTCATGTTACACCCCTACCTCCAACAGCCACATTCCTCTGTCCCCAAGATGGCCATTGTGGAGCAGTTCAACTGTACATAGATTGTCTTCTGTTTCCTTACATCATGTCATTTCTTTGATTTCCCAGCACATCCAGGCATAGTTAATAGAAGGGTATGGTCATGAAACATGACAAACTTCTTTGTTGTATGTTTTTGTTCTCTGTTTTGGCCTTGACCCTGCACAAAACATAATAGTTGTTTACTCCGTACTGAGGAACTAACCAATGGAAACTTGGTTATGTTTAGCCTAAATTTTTCAATTTCATGGTTTGCAATCCTTGCTAGTCTTCTCCATCCCTATTCCCTCATGGTTAATTATTATCTCCTTTGTGTTTTTCTTTCTTGGTAAACTATTATAAGGTTTCCTTCAATTTAAAGGTAATTCTGTATGTGGCCAAAACAACTCAAAAGTATTGTGAATGAGCCCCTTTAATCTCTACGTTCTTACTGTTCATTTAATTAACCAGCATTCAGAGCTTGATGTTGTGGCCACTGAGGCCACCAATGCAACCTGATATTTTTCACTGGCGACTAACTTTTCATGCTTTTCACTGAAATACTTGCTGCTGGTGACTAAATCTGAAAGCTTAGTGGCCAACTGGCCCCAAGGTTTTTTCGTGAAAGTCATGCTCTGGCATTAAAGGAGCAGTCAAGTTGCTTTAACACATATCTTGAACATTGTTTTGAACAGAGAAGTCTCTTGATTAGTTCATTTTATTCCTATCGATTGACAGCAGTGCGATTAAAAATAATTCAGAGAAAGTCCTTTTTCTGTTACACTGCCTAGTATTCCGTGGTGGAGAATTTTTCACATGTATTTTGCAACAGTTCAGGTCCGTTACATTTTACATCTCCACCCACCAGGTCAAAGTGCCAACACAATGTACCCTCAAGTAAAAGCCACCTCTATTCCAAAACCCTTCAGAAATACTGGTACTCAATAGCTCAAAATGTGCATCGACTCCAGAGCGGGCAGTCCAGGTTCGAGCTCTGCCCAAGGACATTGTGTTGTGTTCTTGGGCAAAACACTTTACTCTCACAGTGCCTCTCTTCACCCAGGTGTATAAATAGGTACTGGCGAACTTAATGCTGGGGGTAACCCTGCGATGGACTAGCATCCCATCCAGGAGAAAGTAGAAATACTACTGGTCGCTTTATGTTACTGAAACCAGGATAAGCTCTGGCCTGATCAGCCACTTGGCTTGTATGAAGACTTTTCTTTTACCTTACCAAAACAATGCTGTAAGAGAACCCCAACCCCTCAGGAATGACATATTTTGTAGCAGAAAAATCTTAACAATGAGGAGAGCAAGGGTTAGCACGGCAGTAAATGGCTTTAATTCCGTTCCAAAGAAAAACACCACTAATACTTCACTGGTATTGAAAAGCACAGACCTTCATACTCTTGATTTTCCTGATGTTCACAGCATCGCTTTACGCTTGACGTTTAAATACAACGAGATAACACTTTTCAGTTTACCTTCGCATATTTCAACTGCCTTTACTTAGAGCACAAGTGATCTGTAACCAACAGTGCACGAAAGAAACTGTAAATACACGCTTATGCTACCAGCTTTTTATAGTCAACTTAGCAGTTAAGAGCTACATCGTTCATTGTTTTTAGCCTACATGTCCTGAACTTTCTTTATTCCAGTGCTAACAGTTCAAGGCAAGGAAGATAGGTTTACACTATAAACTTTAACACTTCAATCTCCACCATCAACTTCGGTATCGCCAGCGTCTGATTGCCACAGAGTTAAATTGTCACGCAGAAGTTGCATTATCAAAGTACTGTCCTTATAAGAATCTTCTTCTACACTGTCCAGATCGGCTATCGCCTCATCAAAAGCTTCTTTCGCCAACTTACAGGCCTGTGTTTGGTCATTTTTAATCTCGTAGTAGAACACGGAGAAATTGAGCGCCAAACCAAGACGAATGGGATGAGTTGGAGCCAAGGGCTTAGCATTCTCTTTTGCTTCTTCGTAAGCTTTCTGGGATTTTTCCGCTAAATCTCTGCGTTCGTCGCTTTCCTGTGGCTCAATCTCGACCAGATAACGGTAGTAATCGCCTTTCATTTTTAAGTAGAACACCTTTGGTTCGGAGCTTTTCGCGTCCCCTTGATTTGTATCAGCGAGCTTAAGGAGGTGTTCATCGATCAATTTTAAGACTTCGTTGCACTTCTCCTTCAGTTCTTCTTTTATTTTATTGAGATATTCCTCGGCCAATTCGGCTTTATTTCCAACTTCTGACTTTTGCTCAAAACTCGAAATGATTCGCCAGGCAGACCTCCGCGCGCCCACCACGTTCTTGTAAGCCACCGACAGCAGATTTCTTTCCTCGTTGCTCAAGTCGTTGCCCTCTTTACTTTCCACCACTGATTTCATCGCGTCTACCATGTCTTCATAACGCTCAGCTTGTTCAGCTAGTTTAGCCTGATAAACTAACTTATCCCGATCAACTTGGCCTGCCATTGTACCCTTGATAAGCTACAATATTTCGTCAAGCGAAACCCTTTCAATGAACAATCGCCGGACGTGTTCGACGGGAGCTGTCTTCCTTCTTTGCTGGGTCACGTGTCCTAGTCGATTTGCGGGATATCTACCAATCATAACTTTAATGTACATCCGGGATATCGCACAAGCGGGAAATGGGTGTAGGAAGAAAATGTGAACAATTTGACAGAAATATGAACATGAATATGTGCTTTAACGAATGAGGAGGTGAATAACATCTGAAGCGTGGATCTACATAACGAAAAAATATATTTACGCATACGGTATATAAAATTAATGATAGCTTAGGACGCAGAATTTGTAAATAACAATAGAAAAAACCTGCACAGCAAAAATTAAATTATTCTCCTTTTAGTTATAAAGCAAATAAACTATCCCCTAGCAGAGTCTATTACAAATACTTTGAACATATATATGGCCTGCCTGATCAAAGATAAGAATTATTTTTCCTGAACGTTTTACTCATACCACCCTGAAAAAGCAATAAAAGAGGCTCTGCTCGCAGGGTGCTCTCATTCACTCAAAGCCAAGACAGCAAGTTCACAAGAAAAGCTGCATTGTAATTGTAAACATGTGGAAATTTTACTGTGCTGACTGGTTGAGAACACATCAATTTATCCCAAACAGTGCAGAATACTGAAATTGAGTGCAAAAAGTTGAAATTGAGTGAAGAAGGTCAAACTTGGAATAAATAAGATCAAATAAGCACTCGTCAATTTTACCTCCAACCTGTGAACTTATGTTCTATTCGTGTTTGAAACACAATCTTTACAAGGGACATCACTCATATGGGAAAGTTGATTGGTAAGGCTTACGTCCAGATAGAGGGGGGAGGTTAGAAATGAGAATAATTTTTTTCATTGGCACATGGGCTTAATTACAAGCTAATTTACGGCAATGTTCAGGCAAATGGGAAAGGGACTGAAGAGGGCAGCAGAAATCAAGTCTAATGGCCTGAAATCTAGCAGCTCTTCCAAGCTTAGCTTGTAACTTTATTCATCCTCAGCATCTGTTGTTTTGGGGTTAGAGGCATGGTTTCTGTTGTTTGTTCAAGTTCCCCTCAAAGGTTAGCGAGCAATTCATGTTAGACCTTGAGTGAACTGTCACCTGACCTGACCACAGGGTACCCATAACAAGGGGGCTTATATTATAAGCTGCAGTCTTACAAGCTGGGAGCTTATAACCAGCGTGGTGTTTGGTAGAACTATGGGTAACATAAGCCACTCGG
This sequence comes from Orbicella faveolata, assembly GCF_042242905.1. Classification (NCBI taxonomy): domain Eukaryota; kingdom Metazoa; phylum Cnidaria; class Anthozoa; order Scleractinia; family Merulinidae; genus Orbicella; species Orbicella faveolata. The sequence continues at coordinate 5,125,239 of NW_028301540.1, forward strand.
GAGATATCTTTGAATTTCCTCATATTCCCAGGAGCGTCAAATCCACGTTCATCATCCACAATCATTGTCTTGACATCTGAGCCGTAGCCAGTACAAGGCAAACAGGCACTTCCCTCGGTACTTTATTTGTTAGTTTTTTTAAGGGAGAAAGTAAAAAATACCTAGGAAGAGAATTTAATCATGGACATAAATTTGTCTTGGTCATAATTTTTTTCTGGCTACAGCCCTGTTCATTGTACTGAGTTGCATTAATGGTAGACTTTCCAATCAGTTCTACAAAACACAATACCATTTTTTTTTTTTCAACCCAAACAATTTTTCTTGATATGGCACTGATATATATGGTACATGTACAAATCTTAAATAACTGGCCACTCAAATTACTGGACATAGTAGTTAACAGTTGTGGCAAACAATATTGCACATAGCTTATATTTCAAAACTTGTTCATGCAGTGCAAAGAGATTAAAATTAATACTTGCAACAGGATTCATATCCAGTTGAAAATATTCAGTGACAATCTTGAACCAGCACTTGATGCAGCAACATGAAATCAGTCTCAAACTACTACAGGTTTCTCTATTTTGTAACTTGATTAGTTAAAGAACTTGCACAATGTGGGAATGCATTTCTAACATTATTTATCCATACAACTCGACAAACTTTTAGACAAAAGCAAAAAATCTATTTTAAATGTCATACAGGAAAGAAAACTTCGTCATATATGTTATGGTTTGAAGCTTGAAATGAAGCTTGAAATTTGAAGCTTGAAATTTGTTTGAAGCTTGAAATTATTTCCCATATTAGCAACTAGTCGCTTCAACTTGCACAGAAATCAAACCCATTCGACAGCATGTTGGAAAATAGTACTTTGTTTAAGCTTAGAATAACACTTCCTTTGATATCTAGGGTTAAAACACCAATGTGAAAAGACAGTATAAAGTCTGTTATGGCTCTGGGCAACAATTTATTACCTTCAGTGAAGGCATATTTACCAGAACATGAATATAGTAACTGAACAAAAATGCTCATAAAATTCATACCTATTATCTAAAACAAAGAGAGATACATATCAAACTGTTCACAAATATTTCAAACCACGCACAGATTTAACCCATGATCAACAAATCACAATAGAAAGCAGTAACTGAAAGCTGTACTCAGTAAAAGTGTCCAGATAGTCACAAACTTCATCACAAATCAATTGCTTTATTCATTAATCAGTAATTGAAAATGTTCAGAAATGATTTGGAATGTTTCAATGTCCACAAAAAATCTTCAGAAAATGGTCAGAAATTCACAAAATGTCAGATTTATCCAATCTATGGTCTAGTTAACATGTCTGATTCAAGGCAGGCAATAAATACATGTAGCTCCATGCCTCCATCTTGTGGTGCACCCCTAAAATCCCCTACATCATGGTCCACAATCCATCAAATATTTTTCTCGTTTACTATTTTGTGTTATTGACCTGAACATGTCACACAACACAGCCAAACTTGAAACTTTAAGAGGATAACCCTGGTTTTTCAAATTTATATTTTCTTTGCTATCCCAAATAAACTGTTTAAAATATGTGCAGGTATTTCTCCTTGGACATGACCTGTTCACCAAAGATCACCATTTTCCCGCAGCTTTGTGCTTGGAAAACAGTTCATTTCTCGGAACAGATGCGATGGTGCATATTTTTTCCCAAAATGGAGGTTAATAGTGTGAACGTACATGTATACAGGTATTGTGTGCACACTTAAAGTAGACTCAGTCTGAGATATTTCACAGCATACCACAAGAAAGTTTTGCAAGAAAATACACTTAAAAATTGTTTACAGCTAGATTCCTAATGATTGATGAGGACGCTCCTCTTGATTAAATGGCAACTGAATTTTCGTCACTTTTTACATCTCTTCTCGAATTCCGAGTTAAGACAAAAATACGGGCTTTAATTCAGAAATTGGTCACGAGTTTAATCGTCTCCTTGACCGTCTCCTTGTTCTTCAGATGTCCACAAAGTAAGATTGTCACGGAGAAGTTGCATTATCAAAGTGCTATCCTTGTAAGAATCTTCTTTCAATTGATCCAATTCGGAGATAGCATCATCAAAAGCCTGTTTCGCCAACCTGCAGGCCGCCTCTGAGTCATTTTCAATCTCGTAGTAGAACACGGAGAAATTAAGAGCCAAACCAAGACGAATAGGGTGAGTTGTAGCCAATCGATCAGCTTCTTCCTTTGCTTTTAAGTAAGCTTCCTTGGATAAATCTGCTTTCTCTTTGCGTTCTCGTTTACTGTTGTCATCCTCTGCCAACACAATCTCGACTAGGTAACGAAGGTAGTCACCCTTCATTTTTAAGTAGAACACCTTTGGTTCGGGGCTCTGCGCTTTTGCCGCGGAAGGAAGAAGGTGTTCATCAATCAACTTCAAGACTTCGTTGCACTTCTCCTGTAATTCCTTTTCCACTACTTCCCGATAATTCACCGCAGTTCTTTTTTTATCTTCGTCCTCTGCCTTCTGCTCCAGACTCGAAATGATTCGCCAAGAAGACCTTCGCGCGCCCACCACGTTCTTGTATGCCACCGACAGCAAATTTCTTTCTTCGTCAGTGAGGCCCTCTTGCTTTTTCTCTGCCACAGATTTCATCCATACCACCATGTCATCATAACGCTCGGCTTGTTCCGCTAATTTAGCCAAAGAAACCAATTCGGTTGGGTCCTTGTCTTCCATTTTCAGCTTTAATTTCTCTCTTACTCTAACCGCCTACAAACGAACGCCTTCAGTTGGGTGCTGTCCCTGTCTTGTGAAATGTTCCTCTTCCTTGCGTGATTTCTACCAATCACGACCGTGATGAATATCCGGGATATTTTTTAACTGGGTAAGCCGGTTCTTCGTGACGTCATTGCTATACATTTCACACCCGATCCACCCGATAAACAAACAAACAAACAGAAAAAGGTAGCTGACACATGAATGAAAGATTTAAAAATCATTTTTTAAAAAGACGTATGTAATTCTGTTTCTGTTACGGCCGTGTTTCTTTTGATTTATCTATGATTAGAAAACAAACACCCAACCTAGAAACTTTCTAAGAATTCCCGCGTGACTTGTTTTGATTTTCTTTGTTGATTCACTGAATTTCAACTTATCACAGGCTCATCATCGAGTTCAGCTCGTTGAAATAGAAGATCTAAGAAAGCGAAGTAGCACGTACCCTCAAACATCTACATTTGTGGTGTCAAAAAATTATAGGACAGGAAAATTATGTCCCTCCGTACGTTCCCTCCCACCCAGGCTCAAAATGATGCTCTGGACCTTTTGTAACTGAAGTGCTTCCATCCAGAACTGATATGGGCTGAAAGCGACTTATATCAATAAGCTCCTGCTTGCATGATATCAATTCAAAGGATTCTAGAAGTCAGTTCCGTAAAAAACTACATGAAAAGTTTTGTTTTTGGCATTGGCCAACCGAGTTTCTTTTGCAGGGTGTCAGAGACAGTATGTGTCCTAATACATGAACTACTTACCTGGAAGAGAGGTTACAAAGTCGTAATGAGAAGAATCATGGCAGTGAGGAGTAAATATTCCGAGCTGCCGGGAATTGTAAGTAGTTTTAAGTCGCAATCTTTAATTATTTTGCCTCTCAATGGCAAATTCGCTAAGCTAATTCTTCATTTGGATAATTGCTGAAGTATTTTTACGCTTTGTTTCGACATTTAGGACAATCAGCCAGACGTTTATGAAACACCTGATGTTGTGGAGAAGTTAGCTGAACAAAACGGCGATTCGTCGGTCGGTTTGCACAATAACTTGTTGCTTAACCATTAAAATGGCTACTTTAACGATTAATTCATAGCAAAAAAATCTAAAGCAAATTTTGCCACCGATGTTTGATATCATATTAGATGGCATCCAAAGGGGTGTAGGCTTACATTTGATTACAGTCAGGATTGTTGCATACTATACAGTCAAACCTCTCCACAATGGCCAACTTGGGGACAGAGGAAAGTGACTGTTGTAGAGAGGTGGCCATATATGGAGAGGTAGGGGTGTAACATGACACTTGTTTTTTGGGGGTGCAACATTTCAATTCTTTAAAAATATGCTTATTTTAGCCTATAAACACAATCAAAAACAGAAACTAAAGAGAACCTTAGACCAATGAAACGTGGTAAAGATCAAGCTTGGTGACCTTTTATAATAACAATTGAGGTTTTCTATACACTGCTTGTCAGTCACTGGTTAACTGGCTGTTGTCAAGAGGCTATCTTGGCAGGTGGGACACATTTTAGCGCTCGTTGCCATTGTGGAGAGGTGGCTGTTGTAGAGAGGTTAAAATAAGAGTGAATATATGGACTCTGTGCTGGGACCTAAAGAAGTGGATGTTGTAGAGAGGTGGCTGTTGTAGAGAGGTGGCTGTTGTAGAGAGGTGGCTGTTAGTGGAATTCAACTGTAGTCAGATTGTTCCATAAAAAAGTCAGATCGTTCCAATATGGCCAGTCCATTCTATGTATAAAAATTGAAGTCAAGAAAATAATTCTACTGGATGAAAATGTAATGAAAACTGTCTTCTTCCCTGACTGCATTCAAAAATACTTCATCACATCCTTGTTAATGTGTTCTAGCAAAAATACTGTTTTTCAAATTCCACACCTTATTTAAGCTCCCAGTTTAACTTGGTACAGTCGAACCTCGATTTTCCGGACTCATTGGGACTAGGCAAAATAGTCCGGATAATCGAAAATATGAATATTAATGAAGAACAAAACTGTTTAAATAAACCAATATTTAATCGTGAAACAACACTTTTACAAATCATTTGGAAAACAATATATTCTACTGTACATCTTTAACCACTCAACTCTGAGCCAGTCATAACTCATTCGAGTGTTCTTCATTAGTCTCGGAGCGTGCAAGCCCTGCTTTTGCTCTTTAAAAGCAAAAGAAACTCGCGTTTGACTACACTTTTCAATGCTATAGTTTTAAAAAGAATATTGCTACAGATCTTGATCATGACTAATAAATATATGACAAAATTGGGACTAGAGAAAAAGTCCGGATAATCAAGTAATCCGGTTAATCGAAGTAGTACAGATAATCAAGGTTTGACTTTAATATCGTCGCAATTGATTAGTTGAATTTATTGAAAATTAGGTTGGTTATACAATGACAAATTTCAGATGTAGTGTATGACTGGAGACATTTACTTTATTGATCCTGGAAACAGATTATTGTTCTTTCTGTCATGGAGCAGTCTATTAACTATTTTGAGGATCTTTATCTAACTATTTATATGTGGAATGAACTGATCATTTGGTGGAACAAACTGACCAATAATTGGAAGGATCTGACTTTTGGGGGGAACAATCTGACTTGAAATGATCTGACTGGATACTTCACATTTTAATGATATGTTTTAGCTTTAAGTTTTGAAGGTACAAATAATGTTATGGTGTGATAAGTTGTGTACCATTCAGGGACCAAGTTATTTTATTCAAAAATTTTCCTTGTTAATTTTAGACACAGAATGGTGATGAAAATATTCACGTGTTAAAGATTGATGCTAAGGAAGCATTTGAGAAGTTCAGTGGAAAATATTTGGATCCTGGGGATGCAGGTGAGTATTAACATTTGCCAAAACATCATGTTTTTTATATCACTACTGTTTATTCTAAAATGTTATTGTTACTAAGTTTTGCAGTTGCACAAAGATCATAAAATTAAAGTGTGAGACGTGACAGTTATCTAAACTAAAGGTTAAAAAGATTAAGAAGACTTGTTAGAAAAAATGCTACTGAATGGCAAGCTTTGCTATCAAGCAGACTATCGTTTAAAGTTCACAAACAATCAAACTGTCTAAAAATCTCGCTTTTAAGTGTCAGTGGCCTCAAAATTGGAAATCTTATTAATTTCTCCTGGCATGATATCACTAATTCCATCATGCATGTGGTATCTGTTTCATACCACAACCATCTTTTACAATTAACAAAACCACATGGCACAGTCATTGAAAGGGCCTATTAGCCATAAATATTATTGTTATTTCATAAACCTAAACCATGAACTGTTTTTCTTCAGATTTTTCAGGGCGGTGTGGTCCTCGGCAAATGCAAGGCTATGCTACAAAAACTGAGTTTGAAATGCTGGGTGATGGAGTGGCCAAAGAGACACCACAGAACAAATTTAACAGACTTCAGCATGAGATTCAAGAACTAGCAGAGGAACTTGAGCAGATAAAGGTGTGTTTGAAGCAGAGCATAATCAATGCAAAGATTTTTTTAGTATAATACTTAAAGAATAAGGAGAACATTTTCTATATTTATATTGCAAATGCTGCAATCTGATTGTGTGAGCTACTTATACACTACCAGTCATTAGTGGGTAAGGGTGGAGATCATCCACATTATGGCAACATTTTCTGATTTCTCTGATGTTGGTAGATAGTTTTTGAAATATTATGGACATGTTAACTTTTTGAAAATTCTAAGTGAAATTTAACAAATCGACGTCAGTTTTTCTGTGTCTGTCCTGTTATAGATCATGAATTTCATCATAACATTGTCAAAGTAGCTGTGGATCCATGAGGCAATAGCTGAGTGGATCTGCAGACTACTTTGACAATGTTAATGACGAAATTCATTGTCATTTACTGGACAGACGCATGAAAAACTGACGTCAATTTGTTTTTTACGATAACAAATTGTCCGCTCTTGCCCTTGACACATCACATAAATTATAAATTCATGTGTCTGTTCATTTATTGACAATGAAAATTAGCCAATGAGCACACGAGAATCTCTGCAGTTTTCGTAAAAAAGATCTTGACCCTCCCTTTGCTACCCTTAACTTAGATGCAACATTTGTAATCTTGCATAAGTGGATGCCTCTCTTAAGTGAGCATGTTTTTGCGATCCTAAGAGTTTCAACTTGAAGGTACTGGTACATTTATTTCTACTTTCATATTTATAATTGGTTGCTACAGGTCAGGAAATGGTCAGGTGAAAAATTCTTCCAGGTCAGGGAACAGCTAGGGAATGTTATTTTGGGGGTTGGATTTTTTGGGTTGTTATTGGGCAAACACTTAATTCTGAGGGGTACAGATCCCCTAAAATTAATCTTTGACCCAGAAAACCTACAGGTTGGCTTACAGTGTACCCACACTAGTTGAGACACTCTTAGCCTTAAAAAAATTGAGGTTACCAGCAAACCTTTTGTTAAATGAGATTCATGAATTCTGTGACTCTTCACCATAGTTCAGCCTGTAAGAAGAGTTTTTGTGACCCATAACTGTCTTCTTTTTATCACATTAGGGCACAGTTCAGGATGAACACGAGGAGAAGAAACTCTCTCCAGTTGTGCTGTCACAAGAGGCATGTACCAAATTTTTTTATGACACTCGGATTACATGTTATGGTTAGCTTGTGAGAGGGTATTGTATAGTTAATTAGAAAGCAAGTCTGCATTTAATTTTGCAATGTTGTTACATAGATCTGTAATAATTTATGACTTATTGATATTTCAGTGTTTGGAAAGGCAGCAGAACAAAGTTATAGTTCTAAAGAGAGTCACTAAATGTTTGCAATTTCATTGCACAGATCAAAGATTCCAAATAAGAAAAGACAACTGTCTAATAAACTGTGTAGAAAATATGTCAAATAACTTACCTAGAGGTTGGCTTTGGGAGGTTCTTCCCCCCCCCCCCCCCCACCCCTCCCCATCCTTACCCCACCCTGTTATCGGCAAGAAAAAGGTTTGGTCTCCAAACTTAATTTTAGGCCCAAAAAGGGCTGGCAAAAGTTTTTCCCACTTATCCACCACTGTTCATTAAATTAGTTTAAGTATTACCTGCTTTGGAGACTTGATTTGAAATTTTTTCCATTTCAGGTACAATCTCTTCAAAAGCAGGTATGGTACATGACACTAAATTGTATATTTCCCCCTCTTTGCCTGAACTAAGAACTGTATGCAAACTCTGTTCACATTTCTCTAACCATTGAGGTAAGTAAAGTTTACTAATCAAGGGGAAGCCAGTGCTACTTATGTATGCTGATGCATCTTTTATGATTTGCTATTAAAAGCAAGTTGTTTTATCCAATAGAAAACTCATGTATGCCTGTTTTTTATTTCAGCTTGAAGATTTACATTTGGTAAATGTCCTTGGAAAAGAGGTATTGAGTTAAATGTTTGCAGTACAATGCTGGCTTAGTTTATATTCAGTAGAATGTTTTGGAAATTTTTTACTTTAATCCTCTAGTAATGGACCATTCTCCCTATGAGACTTGAAGTAACGCTAAGCAATGCAAAAGGCAACATTTCAACCTATCTGAGGTTATTTTCAAGCTAATAGAAGGTGATTTCTTTTCTTTTGAACTGACTGACAAATCTATGTGCTGGATTGAAATTCTTGTACCTTTATTCAGATGTATTTTAAATTTGTGCATCTGAAATTTTGCGTTGTTTGCAGATTATTGACCAAAACCACAAAATTCAAAACTCGTGAAAAAGACACCTCGCAAATTTCACACAAAAAAAAATTAGTACCACCATTAGTAAAATGGTTTACAAAATTAAACAGTTGCACAAAAGTTGAAAGTTTCATTTCTTTTGCTTGGCTAGCTGCCTTTTTCTGAATAATTTTCTTCCTCCAGTTCTTTCAGAATGTCTTTGGTGAAGTCCTTGAAATGCCTGCATTAACCAGTTCTTTGTCTTTGTCATTGACAAGCTCCTGGTAGTGGTGCATTAATAACTCCAGTTGTCAGTGGAGAGACAAAACTTTCTGATTACCTTTGTACGGTCTTACCTAAAAGTCTCTGTCTGAAATACATTGCTGTGGTATATTGATGACTCATTACTTATGTAAAGTTCATCAAAGTGAAGCCTTTGTTGATGCACATTTGCAAAATGTAATGCTGGGTTTTTGTTTTTTATTTTGTCTTCTTGAAGTGGCCAAAAATTAAAAGCTCGTGGATTATTTTGGCCAATATCGTGAAATTTAGTGTGCATGAAAATTATTAAGCATGAATGAGGTACTATACATGATGCAAATCATATCTTAAGCCAACTGTGTTCATGGGATAATGAGCTCATCCACTCTGTTTCCTACATGTATAAGGCAGATACAATTCAGAACAATAGATAGTTGGCACGACATGAGTAATCATGTCAAGAGGTTTTCAAATGTTTGGTGTGACCGCAGCACCTTTCTATTGTTAAGTACTTTGTAAATTATGTTCACTCGTTAGACCCGGAGTTCTTCTCTTCCCACTATTCACAAATCTGTTATTGTTGCTTGAAACAGGCTTTGGCAGTGGCCTCAACACCTCAAGCAGGATTATCTCAGTGAGTTGAATTTATTACATGATAATTATATCAATGGGACAGCCCTGGAAGTTGGTGGTGTAAACTATCAAAATGCTTATCTAGGGAGCCTAGCACTTAATTTCTTCTTGTAGCATTACATTCTCTTGGGCTCTTACCAGAGTTTGCTTACACTAAATTGCGGTTTGATTTTGTTTTCTTTCCAGACGCCTGCAGACTCAACTTGAAGCTTTCAAAACCACTGAAACAGTGGGCGGAAAAGAAGCTAAGGTTTTTATTTACACTGACTTCATCTTCTGTGTGTGGTCACAGAAGCTGTGATGACACAAGCTTTCTTTCTAACATCTACATTATTAATAGTACAAGCCTTTACCTTAAATATGAACTGCTAAATCATACAACTGCCAATAGGACCCAAATTCTGAGTGAAAAGGTCTAGCTCACCTTTCAGTAAGTAAAGTAATTTGTAGCTAATTTTTTTGATTAAGTTAGCTACAGTGGATACTTTTGTTTTGATTGGAAGTAAAATAGTGTACACTTTCTCCTTTTATTGTAGAGCGACGATGGTTGTGTTACATATGAACTATTTTACAAACCAGAACATGCTAAGTTTAATCAGCTCTCAAAGGTACGTTCACACTTGTTGGAACTACATGTAACTAATTAATAACAAACCTCCAGATGCAGCTAACAATCCTCGGGATCCCAGCCACTTTTAAAAACATTTACCAGAGCATTTTTATGACAAATTGACTTTTGGCATTTGGTCATTTTATAGTGAGATAATAAAGCAAGTTTACAGTGTAAAGCGAGCTCTGGGCCTTACTTACTAATCACAATATGTTGGAACGATGTCCCTTACATGTAAGCTCAACAAAGATGTTTGAAACTGTTGGATTGTGTTCTTTTTTTAGATCAGTGAAATGGAACAGCGGGTGCAGAAACTGGAGACAGTTTTAGGCAGTGACCCAACTCATTTGGTAGATAACAAGCTATTTCTTTGCTTCTTTATCTCTTTGTTAATGCATTCTATAGTTTTGTTGTGGAAGACATCTTTAAATGGAAGCTGGCCCTGCAGAGTGATTAAAGGCACTGGACTGAAATCTGGAGCTCTCTGATTCAAATATTCTAATCAGTCCTTAACTGGGTTTGTTCTTGTTTGTCTCAAGTTCAACCCCTGAGCCATACATTGAAATTAGCTAACTAGCTAGTTTCCCACCCTAAAGGCTTACATCCTGTTTAGTATTTATCTCTGTTGGTTTGTTTCATACTGTCCTTAGCACAAAATTACTAAATTCTTTACCTATTGACTAAAGATCTCTTTACTTGACAAAGAAAACTACTATTCAAACTGTAGATAAAGATGAATCGTGTATTAAAAAGTACACACCTAGCAGTCATTTGACTGAATTACATGCGGAATTTCTCCCTTAATTGTCCCAGTAAATTCTCCCTTCATTGTCAATACGCTTTGAACTTGAAATACAACATTCAACACCAATGCAACATTTTGCAAAGTAATAAATTTCTTTGTCTTGTTTTGCAGTCCTCCATAACTGCAGATCTTGAAATTAAGGAGAAAAATTTATTGGTAAGTTTTTTTATAATTTTTATGTAGTATGTGGAACACAAGAGACCTTGTTTTACTACATTTTATGACACTGAGAAGAGAGTATTTTTGACAAATTTTTGGGTGTTTGGAACTTTGTTAAAACACTGGTTCAACTCCTCGGTCATGCTTGTAAATTGCCTGAACTGGTCTGCCTCCTGCCAGTTGGGATTTTTGACCCTATTATGTTTGGTCAGCATATTTGTTTCTTTCAGTTTAAGTGGCAAGTAGCATGCCTGTGAACTAGCTAGGTGTAGCGCATAGACCACTATAAACAACAACATATGAACATTTCAAATGTTTGGAGTGGCTGACATAATATTATGTTGTCAATGTGTGGTTCCACAAAATATCCATACCCATGGTCCAAAGGGGGGTTATTGGAAATTCCTGGGGGATGGGGGTCTTAAAAGGCCAAAATTGTAGAAGAAAGTGTGGATCAAAACTGAGTTCCCAACAACATAGAGGGGGGTGGGTTCAAACCAAAAAATCATCCTTGGGAGGGGTATAGTTATATTCTGGAACAAGACAATCAAAACTATAACTAAGGTTAAAATAATTTAGATGTAAATTGATAAAAATCTGTGCTGATGTTCAGATGTGCAAACACTGTCACAGTCGTGAATTCCTTCTTACAAACTTGACAAAATTATTTATGAGTTTGAGAACTTAGTTACGTTGCAAGTTGTTGTGGATTGTTTGCTGTAGATGTTAAACAAGGGTAGAAACTTGCAGTTGACGTGCATCCTATTCAGAAGGTGTAACCAGAAGTTAGTTGCTTGCTTAATGAGGAAAGCCTTCAAGTTGCTTATCATTCTGTGGAAACTTAAATGTGGCTCCATCAAGTCCTAGAATTTAAACAGACCTGTTAAAATATCCTCTGAAAGAGATGTTTTTGACTCCCAGTACACAGATAGCTCAGAGGATATTGAATTGCTCATGTGTTTGCTTCTTATTCCCTTTGTGTGACAAACCCAATGACAGTGCCCAGCAAGTTAAGTTATGATGACCAAGGACCAAATTTGTCCTAGGAAAACTGTGAAAAATAATGAAAAAATGTAGATGAGATTGACGTCTTGTTGGTGGACTATTTCTTGTTTGCAGGCAGCAGCATCAGCTCTCGAGGCCAAGGTTGCTCTGCTAGATGCCAATCATATCGAGCATATTGATGCACGTTTGCAGGTAGAAGCTATTTAATATTTCTAAGAAACATAGGAATGTTGGAGAGCATTAACAGTTCAGACTGATGGAGTGTTATAATTCATTCAGATCATTTTTTAGGCAGATGAAACCCAAGCAGAGATTATTTCAGGAAGAGATGATTTAAAAGGATCTCTTTCCTAATCTCTGTATAATATTGCCAAATGCCACCAAATGTACAAATTAATTGAATAAAAAGATTCTTGTATTTTGGGGAAGAGGTTCAAGACCTTGAGGGAACTCCCATGTGAAAAGGTCGGGGGATGCTTGTCATCTCGCTCAAGGGTACTAATCAAGGATTCTGGTCTCACCTAGGATATTCAAGACAAAACCCCGCTAGTTTTAGCTGTCAAAGTGTCTTTCAGGGTGCACTCCAACAAATTATAATTAAAAAATGCTCTCATTTCCACCAATTTCCGCTGGTCTCTTGAGTCTGGTCTACTAGCGTGAGCTCCTCTCCTGGACAGCGGCTGGTAATAATTATTGAGCTTTTTCTGCGTTAAATGGTATCTTTTGGAGTCAAATAAAGCTCAAGCCCTGATTGGTCTCCTTTAGGGGTTTAATTTGAATTTTCCGATTAGCATCCCAGACCTTTTCACATGGGAGCCCTCCCATGGGTACAGGATTGCAAGGATAGAAAAGGCCCTTTGCACGATCCAGTCACATGGTACTAAATCACACGTGCTGGTGAGCAAGCTGCGCAGTGGGACTTCCAAAACAGTGCAACTCGTACCAGTCCACCTGGACCTGCCTTTGTTTTGGAAGTCCCACTGAGCAACTTGCTCACCAGCATGTGTGATTTTATACCATGTGACCGCATCGTGCAAAGGGCCTATTGATTACAGTTCATCAAATTTCATTTTGTTTTGTCAAGAAATCAGCTTTGTCATTTTGCTGCAATTTTGAATCTCTCAGTCGCTATTTTTACCTTCTTGGTTGATATGTCTTTGCATCTGCAACTTCTGGCATCCTTTACTTTTTATTGCAAGATAATAAAGCAAGTTTATAACAAGCTCCTGGTCATACCTATTAAAACACATTCAGCCAGGTTACTGTCCCTTTGAAGCGTGTTCCTTATTGTATTTCATTCTTCAGGGAATATTACATCATGTCAGTGTTCTATCAGAGAAGAAAGAAGAAGCTGAAAATGCAGCTAAGCAGAGCAAGGTGACATAATACAAAAGTGAATTATTTTTGTTTTGGTGAAGACGATGAACAAAGACTGAGTGATATCAGGTACAGTCATTACTTGGCCTGGCCTGGGAGTTCCTCCTAATGGGGGGAAGGGGGGTGAGAGTAAGAAATGTCATGGGGAGGGAGGGAGGGATGGGATGTTGATGGTCTAGACAAAGCAGCACCACCTGACCAGGACACTGCGAGATGTATGATTGTTACAAATTTGTTATCACATAAGGTTTGGTATGGTGAGGCAGGCATCTCTTGTCAACTGAAGAATAAAAACAAATCAAATGTTCCATTCCTGGTGTTTATATTTTTTTATATAGGTGATCGAACTTTATGAGCTTCTGAACAAGTGGGATTCGTTTGTAGACGTTGTGCCAGATCTGGTATGTACTGCTAGCTGTTGTTAGTAAAACTTTTAAAAAGCAAAAGGCATTTTGGTTACTGTGGTATAAGGTCACGATGTGTTTTTACGCCATGCTGAACTTAGGTGGCTTCATATAGGTGTCTGAATATGCTCTCATTCGTTTCAAAAGAGCAGGAAGTAAACCCTCTTGTAGGCATTATTCCCAAGGTATTCCCTCGCAAGTTATTTTTAGACATGCTACCCAGTCTTCCCGCGGATAATGTTATCACATGCGTTGCGTGGATGTTTTCGCGGAGGAGGAAAACTGTGTGTCAGGCCGCTTGGGCGGTCCACGTGAGTAACATTCGCGTTACAGGTTTGGCTGTTTCTTTTCACTCCTGATATTTCCAAAACAGTAGCTCGAGGGGGATTCCGTTGGGTATGAGGTTTAATGGGCGATTACCTCCTCTTGCCCTTCATAACACACAGTAGTTCCATTTGTTTCTTAGGATTGTGGTAACGACCTCCTGGCTGGAGAATTTTTCTTATTTTGTCACATCGTTCTGCCGGCAAAATGTCCACACCTGACTTTTTTTTAAACAAAAAAATGCGATTCTCGTTATGGCTTCTACGTGAACAACCATATAGTCTTGTCGAATGTAAACATGGCGATTTAGAGGCGAGTCAAGTAAAGCACTAGTCCTCTCATCTGCCAGCTGATAATTACTTCTTTGTGTCTTGATCATTTTAGATAACCAGACTACAGTCCTTGAAAGCTCTGCACGAACAAGGTATGAACCAACTTATCTGGAAAACTTGTGGCTTTTTAATAGAAGAGCTACAAACTATGATAAATTACAATATTTAGAGAGGAAGCCACATCAGTCTTAGCTGGTTTTCTCGCGGGTTCTCTATCCTGGTCGAATTGGAATTTGGAGATGTTGGTTTTTGTGAAGGGAGGAAAACCGGAGAACCCGCAGAAAAACACTCAGAGCAAGGATAAGAACCAACAACAAAGTCGACCCACATATGGCACCGGGCGGGAGGCTAAAGTGCACAAACTGCACGCTATTTCGGACAAAATGGTCACAATCTTTACCATGTTAAAAACCAAAACGACTGATAGAACCATATCCTTTTAGGCCCCAGCTGCTTATAAAGCTTAAATAGGGAGAACAACTGATGCATGTATGGTTACTGGTAAACATCGCAAGTACAAGTAATTTCCTTTTTTCCCACCCTCCCCCTCCGTGTTGTTTTTGTATTTTCAACATTGTTTCTAACTTGTCTGTCACATTCAATACAGCAAGTCAATTTGGACAGTCACTGTTGGAGCTGGACTCGTCCCAGTCCGCTTTAAACAGCCAAATGCACGGCCAAGCCAAACTTCTAAATGAGGTAAGTTTTCGTTAACAGTGACTCCATCTTCTCCTGAGGGGTCCTTTTAGCTATAATTAGATTGTCATTTTTCCAATTTCTGACTGGTAAGTTTGCCTACTCAGCCGAAATGCTTCACACCGCCTTAAGCCTATCTCCGGTTTCCGCCATGAGCGACTGTACCTCCTCTGGATGGGATAAACTGGTTTATTCCAGGGTTACCCCCGGGAATTTTCCAGGTTGCCCTTGTGATTAGACGGCACCCAGTTGTATTACTGGATTGAAACGGGGTCCAGTTGCCGGCACCCAGTTGTGTTACTGGATTGTCAGGGCAGCTGTGGCACAGGCTAATGCACTGGGAGCGTCAAGTGTCTTTCAAAGAACACGTGTGAAAGACCCAGGGCAGGGTTCAAACCCAGACTGCTCAATAAACGTTTTAACCACCAGGTCACTGCGGCTTTCTTATCTCAGATGGTCGAACGCGCGAAACGAACCTCCAGAGAACTGGAAGAGAGCGCGTTGGGTGGGCATCTATTTGGGGTTAAAAAAAAATACATTAAAGCTAAAGCGAATCATTTTTTTGTTCCTTTCAGCTGGAAGCCAGCTTCACGTCCAACGTGGCAGTCATTGAAGCTAACTGTGAGCGAGTTGAAGCGAGAGTGAATGCTCTTCTGGAAAAATTCGAAACCAAAGGGCGGTGATGGAGAAATAAAGAGTAGGATGCATAGCTACTTAACGGATAAATAAGTTAACAAAATACTGGAATTTATGGTATATACTGATCTTTTATGTTTTGGAAAATGTGTAAGTTTCACCTCGGTTTTTATTTTTGTTAATTTTGCGAGTTCCGCGAAAATTTATCTATAAATTAAGAAAGGCAAATATTATCAACGTGTATCGCGAAACAGTTGTCCGCGAAATTTTCGCTAACCAAATTTGCAGTCTTTTATTAAACTGTAAACCTTGCGTTAAAGTAAAAGGCATTTGGGGTACTTGGTTGTCACGCAATGCTCCTCGTAAGGACTTATGTTTGCGTGACATCCCAATAATCTATTGTCCAATCAAGACATAGCATAGGTAGCCTAAAATTGGGACGTCAGGCAAACTTGCCCAAGCTTCTTTACACCGTCGGAAAGGGTTTTTATTATTAGATATGCTCTTTACAGAATTAAATTATAATGTTTAGAAAGACTTCTCAGGTGGAAAGAATATTTATTTTGTCGGTTCTTTGATCCGACCTTCTGGATAGGGCATAGTTAGAATAACAAATCAGAAATGGGCTTTGACAAATTTCAGATGAGTGTATTAGGGTATGATAATTTTCGCTATGACTGATACTCGGGCATCAAGTGTGAACACAGCTTTACCGGTAAGGACTTTTGAACTGTCATTCATCACAACTGTAGCTCGCAATTTGAAAAGGCCTAGAGTGTATGTTACATGAAAGTTTAGCGATGTCTGGTAGTAAATGGCTTTGTTCTAATATAAGGCAATAAAAATTATATCTCAATATTACTTCTTGTCAAATTCTTTTTCGTTTAAGGAACCTGCATAGTAAGCGTTCTTGCACCAGCGAAGATTTTTCCGCCTTCTGGCCGCGCGAAAATTTGGGCGAGAGCGAAAAGAAGGGGATGGTGTATCCCTCTGCTCCCTACCAACCCCTCTTTCTCCATTATTTTGCTCTTGCCTAATTTTCGCGCGGCTAAAATACGGAGAATCTTTGTTCATATGAGAACGCTTGCTACACAGGCCGTGTACCTACATTCCCTACTGTTAACATTTAGAAAATACAGTCGAAACTCGCTACAATGACCACCTTGGGGTCAGAAGAAAGTAGCCGCTGTGGAGAGGTGGCCGTTATGGGGAGTTAGGGATGTAATAAGACAGCTGTCATTTTTCATTTTTTTTTTAGGGAGGCGCGGTGGCCTCATGGTTAGTGCGCTCGTCTCCGGCCCTGGCCGGGGACATTGTGTTGTGTTCTTGGGCAAGACACTTTACTCTCACAGTGCCTCTCTCCACCCAGGTGTATAAAAGGGTACCGGCGAACTTAATGCTGGGGGTAACCCTGCGATGGACTAGCATCCCATCCAAGGGGGAGTAGAAATACTCCTAGTCGCTTCATGCTACAGAAACCGGGATAAGCTCCGGCCTTGGCTCACATGTAGACTTTACCTTTACCATTTTTCACGAGTGCAGCATTTTTGTCATTTTTGTCCTTTGTCCTTAAAAAAATGCTTATTGTAGCATGTAGATACGTAACACAATCAAGATATTGATAAACAGACACTAAACAGAAACAGAGATTAGCGATGCGCGGTAAAAAAAAAAGTGGGTTTTGTATACGTCGTTCATCGTTCGTTGATTAACTGTCCGTTTTCGAGAGGTTATTTTGGCAGTTGGGACGCGTTTTAGTGGCCTTGCCGTTGTGGAGAGGTGGCCTTTGTAGAGAGGTAAGAATAAGGGTAAATTTATGGACCGTCCGCCACGACAAAAAGGGTTACAAAAACCCCACGGAGGTAATAAACCAAAATTAAGATTAGGAAAGTTTGCAGCAGATTTTGAAAGACGGCCTTGAATTGTAGGATAAATATTTCCTTTCGGATGGAGTCGATGTAGAAAAAAAAATTCCATTGATGATCATTTTCCCAATTCTCCTTAGCTGGGAGCTTTATTGTGTATAATGTTTTAGGAGAAGTCAGATGTTTATCACAACAGGCCAAACTGTGACTCCACCCCTTTACTCTAACAGCTCCTGTTATGGCGTCACATCGCATTTGGGTAACTTGTTCTGTTTTTAGTTTTTACCTTCCCCTATACTTTAAGTTAAATTGTTTAGTCTAGAAAATGGTGTTTGAAAACGTTTCATACAAATAGCGTTATAACAATTCCCAAATGTTGAAAACCACTGACAACACAAGCAAACGGGAATTGTCCCGCGCGGAAGGCTCCATGCGGGAAAAACTTCGAGCTAAAATACGACAGAGAATTCATAACCTGCCAGATGAAGGTGACGAAAATATTAACACTTTGAACCAAGATAACTCGACACGAACACGGCGTGAAAGGAACAAAACGGTTCCTCCTCGTGTTGAAAGGGTGAGTTTCTGATAATTGTTGTATGATTACTTTTCTACTTCGCATAGTTTGTTAATACGACATTCGTTTAACCGTTAAAGTTCATGAGAAAGATGTCGAGGTACAGAAATGGTTGCTTGCCATTATAATCTTAATACAGTAGAACCATGAAAAACAAGCTTACATGTTTTCAAAGAACTTGTATAATACTACTTTGTTGTAGTTTCTGTTTTACTTAAAAAGCCCGATTTGGGAAGTTAGGTGGCGATCAATCCTTTGTGCGTTTGTTCGCTTTTTATTTATTCACAACCTGTAATACCTGCTGTCTTGTCTGTGTATATTCCCAGACTCCTTCTCGGATGCAGTTCAAAATTACGCCGGTCTGGATATGTTATTTGCATCGCCAATTTATCTCGAGTTGACCGAAGAAAATTTTGTCTTTTACCGACCTGAAGAACGAGATTGAAAACTGATCGAGCAATGTACATCGAGAAGTTTTCTTCAAAAGCACTCAAGCGCACTGACATATAAATGCTTCCGCTGCCCGCCAAAACGGGCGGGAAATTTCTATTTCCTGCCCTTTTTCCAGTGTTTTTCGCCTGGCGCGATGTTTGCGTTGGTCACCAAACTTGAAACGTTGTTGTACAGCTCAAATGCGTTGAAGGCAACAATCACTTTTTTGCTTATTTTTTGGAACTGCTTATTTTATTTTTTTGAAGCTATTTATCGTCACATTCTGGGTGCATAGAAGGTAAAAAGAAAGCAATTGCAAAATAGCGTGATGCTATGTAAAATCTTCGCGGAAAATCTTCAACACTGCAAATCTGAGCTAAGTAAGAACTTAATAGAGCTCTATAGCTTAGCCTAAGTATTGATCTCATCAATGACAGGCTGGCAAAGAAAAACCTGTGATAAAGTCGGCAATTCCTACGAAAAGCAAACATGGGATAAAGGCTTACCACAGCCGTAGAGAAGTTCCAGAACATCCAAAAGTAGACAGGGCACATAACAGCAGAAGCGAAGAAACTGACAGAAAGGTTCGGGAAAATGTCCTCATCGACCGGAAAAAAGAAGCTGCAGACAGTTTCAAAGGCTCCGAGGGATACCGAAGTATTCAGAGGGAACAGTGCCCTCGGCTTAGCTTAAGGCACAAGGCGAAAATTGATATAACGCAGAGAACAGAACGTGATGGTCGCCACGTTGAAAGCACAAGAGATGGTCCGAAAAGAAACAAACTTCCTAGCCGAGAAACGGTGGAGCAACCTCCGCACCAAAACACTGAGAAATGTTCAGGGAAATCACAGGTATATTTGAAAAGGGGGAGGGGTGTAAAGATTTGCTACAGTTGATGGATGCAAGAGGGAAGTTTGGGGGGCACGAAAGAAGCGGCAGCCGAGAGCAATTCTAGCTTCTTGAGTGCTCTCCAAACTTCCCGAGCGCATCCATAACGCGATATACGCACAGCTAAAAGCATGAACCGGTAATTTTTTTTTTTTTATCTTTCGATGTAATATTTACTCTTCGTATATTTTGACAATCAACGGAACTTACTGAACCAAACAAATTTCAGGTTTTAAATATTTTTGGGACGTGCAAGAGCCGTAGGGTACGCCTAAGAACAAAAGATAGTACCTTCTCTAATTTGTTGCACAAGTCCACGTTAACACACATCATGCCTAGTTTATAATTGTTTGATTGTATCTTCATTCATTTCAGAAACAAGCTACCTCATCCGGTAAAACTGAATTTTTGTCTTCATTGGTGAAACTAAAAGACGCTTTACAAGCTCACAGCAAAGACCAAAAGACAAAAACTCCTTCACAACAGGTAAAATTTTACAGGAAATGGAGAATATTGTTCAAACAACATCGGGGTTGACTCGCGCCTTTTAATGAGGTTTAATGCTCTCCCATTCCCAGTTTCAAATAATACTCTCAAATAGATTTTGAAGGACCATTATAACCACTATATATCGGTTGATGCTACAATCATGATATCAAACAACGACCCAATCATTCGTGAATTTCGGCTTCATTCGAAAGCATCACAGTGCGTGTAAATAAATTTGCTTTTAGACTATGTTCACACCTGGTGCCCGAGCACGGTGACCTAGTACAATTCTCGCTGGGCAGTAATGTGAACGCACCTTTTATCCAAGTAGCAGTAGGTAGTAGGACTTTATTAAAGTGACTGACTCTTAACTACATAAAAAGCTACTTTACAGGTCTAGTCACGACATAAATAAGAAGTTATGTTGTAAGCCTCCATCCCGTCGCTCCTGGGGACAAAAGCGTTTTATTTACAATGCCGTTAATGAATGGAACACTTAACTGTGAAGACAGTTTCGCATTTCTGGCAGAAGAACGTCGGCCATTACTTTGGAAACAATGTCTGTCAAAAGATTTGCGTTGTAAACATTAGCACACACGTCAGCAGCGTACACCTGTGGGCAAATAGTAGACGCTAAATTAACCAATCAGAGCGCGCGTTTTGCTTTAGTTATGTTATAAATGTCTTTCTTCGCTGTTTTTGTTTTAGAATCAAAAGGAAGCATCACTGTATACAGAAGAGGCAGGAACAAATGGTCACCCTTGCAAAGGCGGCGCTATAATGAAACAGGTGAGTTTTGTATGATGTTTGCCTGATGCATTTTCCTTACTACCGGGAGCCCATTACAGTAATGGACTCCTGGTACTACATGAAAACGACAAGAAGACTTCCTTTTTTAGCGATTTATTCATAATATAACACGGGCTAGTTGTGAAAGCATGTTCATGTGGTACCTTTTTTCAATTAAAGGCATACGAAAGGGGAAATTTTCTGGTATACAAAAGGGTAAGGGGTTGGAGCTCGGGGCGAAGGAAAGTATCTCCTTTTTCAACCGCTTAGGATTTTACGGTTGTGGTGTAAGAGGCCTGGACACGAGAAGATGGCGATGCTTTGATTTTGTATATCATCGCTCTCATCTTAAGGGCGAGTTAGCCCCTCGCTTTCAAACCAGTTGAG
The DNA here is from genome assembly GCF_042242905.1 of Orbicella faveolata. NCBI lineage: Eukaryota > Metazoa > Cnidaria > Anthozoa > Scleractinia > Merulinidae > Orbicella > Orbicella faveolata. The sequence goes on from NW_028301540.1 coordinate 5,146,341, forward strand.
AAGCCCTGGTGACAATTCACAGAATTGTTAAAAGACATGGCAAAATGACTGATTCAGTATGACACATGATGCTCTTAAAAGTAACTAAAGCCGTCAAGAAATTTCCTGTATCTGTCTTCCGAATCACGACAATATTCAAGTAGGTACCATTTTATTGGCATTTCTGTCACAATCGATAAATATTGCGTTCGCTCTCATTTACCGACCAATTTCTTTTTTACTTCATCAAAAATTTTGCATTACAGTTGTGAGGAAATCTATTTATATGGCGTAAAATGTTCATTCATCGTCGGTGCTGTTTCTTAATGTCTTTGTTGGTGCGACAACTCTCCGCATATATGGCTGTGGCTGATTAGCCACCCACTCTACAGGAAGATTACATTCACTGATCACAAACACGAAATGCGACGCGCTAATAAAATAGCTGGTGACTTTGGACAGCCATGAAATAAAAATTCCTCACACTCAACTTCTTTTGCTTTCTCGTTTTAATCCTAGCCAGGTGAAAACGAGAAAGCAAAAATTAATTGAAGAAAAACGGATCAAACACAATTTCCTTGGTACGTGGGCAGTTAATGTTCACACTGACAGTTTTAAGAAAATCTCTGTATGCGATGCACGATAAATTTCCTCTAAAGGGAGGTTGTTTTTAACCATAATTACACACCAAAAGCAAACGCGTAAGAGCTATTAACCAGCTGCTAAACTATGAATGGTGATGAACCTTAGGGTCCAGTCCTAACTCGTGCTTTACTCGTGTTTACTTCTACAACCTCATGTTCTGGCTGGCCAACCGCTTACCAGAGTGAAAAGTGCTCGAGGCTCATTGATTTGTAGAAGTACATAACGCAAAACTACGTGTTGTAACAAGAGAAAAAAACAACTAAAAAATATAAATTATAATAGGGTGCTCTCACTATCATTATTGCCTATGTTTCATTGTGTGCGCTTAAAATCTACTCCATAATTTAGTTCGCTCATTCAGAAATTACCTATCGGAAAATCCTACTTTGGCGTTGTATTCAAATGAGTTCATTGTTATTCAAATTGACCTAACCGGAGTTATCTCGGTCGAAACAGACATTTGGTCTTTGCCCGCGGATAGAAGAGGAAATATTTTGGATGTTAGTTGGCGCTGTTTTGCAATGCGAGAGGAAAGCTGATCTTGCCCGCGAAAGCAGAGGAATTTTTTCCATTCACTCACTTTTTCAAGGAAATACGAGCAAAATGGCCTGCGTCTAACCTCGCGGCAAGGTATATTTTCAATCTTGATTTTTACCATATTACTGTTTGCACTGTTGTACGAGTGTATATCTATTTAAAGAACGGAAGTCGCAAACGCCGAAATGGAACCTTACTCTCGAAAACTTTCGCTCGAGTTTTAAAGAATTGATTTATATTTTTTTTTCGTCGCTTGATTCTGTATGCGGAATCTCTTTCTATCTTCATGTTCAAACGGCGCTCAGACTTAAAAATATTTAACATGTGTATTCTTTTATGTACACAAAGCTCCTGGAATCCTTGTCAAATATTGAAAGATTCGCTGTGAGGTCTCTTTTTTTTTCGTTATTTTAACCACGAAGCAATGAGTTCAATCAAAGTTTCGAGAGAGCAAATTGAAACATTTTTTATTATTCGCAGAGTTATTACTACCGAGATCATCAATTAAGGTTTCGATCGGGTTGCTTCAATGCTCACTAAATCATATGTGAAAATGAAGGGTTTCTTTTCCTTTCGGCCGGAGGAGGAAGAAGAAAAAGAAGAAAACTTGAGTTCTCCCTGAAACGTCGGGCTGATCTTGAACAAGTGAATTTTCTAAACGGATTGCTTTTTATTACAGTATCCTCAGATTTGCTTCAATGTGCTTTAACTTTTCTAAATGAAAAATGTATGTCATTTGCAAGTTGCTTTCTACGTCTTGGTTACAAGAAAATTAAATTGAGATGAATATCGCTTGAAATGTCGAAAAGCCGCAAAATGGCATGGAGAAATTTTTATATTCTAACAGCGCAGCTCTTAACGGCATTACAATATTGTTTGGCCATTTTTATTCTCAGAGTTGCCCCGAGAAAGAAATGATTCAATTTCCTGCGACCAATGGTCGCCTCCACACCTGCGTCTTTCCCTAATTGATGTATTTGCGAACAAACTACCACCCTTCCCTTATTCCTGCAAAGTGAATCGAAGCTGTGGCTAAAATATTGTTGGTTTCCTCGAAATAAATTGTGGAAAATCCTTTGAATGCGGTAATTTCCGAATGATGGTGAACCGTCGAAACTTTTAGACTCGCAGTGTTTATTAATTAGAATTCATTTGTCAGTTTTCATCTGGTGTTGTGTTGTGTGATCACTCGGGGCCACAAACAATGCCGCTCTCAAATAGATTATAGTAATAACAATGAAGTCAGATCAAAATACGCCAACATTAGTTCGATTTTATTTGTTCTCTCCACCCGTACTCGTTCTTCATTAGGTCCACAGAACAGGTGTCCCTCCTCGAGCCTCGCTTTGAAAACAGGACCTTAACTTGAAAGCGAGGATTTCTGTTCTCGTCGAACCCTAAAAAAGAAACTTTATTTACACATCAGTGGAACCTCGATATATTAAACGACGGACCAAGGGACTGGCAAAATATGTTCACTATAACGAGGTTTCGTTGTATCGGGGTTCCACAGTAGTTGTATATTGCAAACAGTAAGTTCCATAGATGTCACAGATCGTGAGCGTAACGGGATCAAATAAGTTTGATCATTAAGCTGCATTAAGCCGTTTTGACTTCAATTCTTCGTATCTCTAATAAATATAATCTTCCTTTAACTTTCCTATCTTATCTGTTCTAAGCTTAAGGTTTTAATTCTCCTAAACGATTGATTTACATTTTCGTAAGTGATAGTTGTGAGAAATTGTAGAATCATCTAAACAATCCCTTAGGATTTTGTTTCACTTTGACGTGGAGTCTTTGATAGTCGATGAAAAAACTACTGGAGCACATTTTTTTGAGTATTTTCTTCGTTTTGAAATTCTTTCGTTTCACACTGTTCGTTTTGGCTTTATATTGATTAAACTTCTTTGGTACTTTTTTGTCATTTGAGAATATAAGTTGGAAACAAAGTTTAATACATGTTGGTATGACTTAATATTTCTATTATCTCTCCTGGGAAATATAATGTTTAAAAATTTGGAGAATCCCCTTTGACCACAGTGCTGCCTCCGAAAAAAAGTAATTAAAAAACTCTTGCAACCTATATGAATCTCCCGCAAGATAGAATCGTGCTGAAATGAACTTGAATAAAAACTGACTTGTACATTTATGTTATTTACTCTTTAATGTTATTCTGAAGATATTAGACAAGTAAGTAATAATATTCATAGCATGAAAAACGAATTCTGTCATTAAAAGCTGCCATTGGATTTTATCAGTTTTCAGCCCTTGGGGACCTTGACTCTTTATCTCATCGCAATATTACGCCCCAGGAGCCGGCCAAGCGCTTTGATTGGTGCGAATTGATGTCATCCATAACGTTACCTTTTTGCTTTTCAAAACTGAGAGCAGTCATAATAGTTTAGTAAGACAAAATTTCGATAGCAGTTAATGATGTCTGCTAGCAGCTATCCTTCTTCGGCCTACTTTGTATCTACGAATTCGAAACAGGTTATATTTGAGTCTCTTGTTGATCAAATCCATATCATGCAACACAGCTGCTTGCGTTACCCGATTTATTCACTCCGTTAACACTCACGATTTTCAGCAAATATACTCAATGTTATATTTCTTTTATACATAATAAGATTCTGGCGTTAACGAAAACGAAAATATTTTTATTCCGGATTGTTTGTTTTTTATTTTTGACATTAACACAGTTGGCGCTATTTGGGCCAAGCGACGTAGAGGAAGATTCTAGACTGGGTTTCTCAAATTTTGTTTAAATTAAGAAAGCGATTTGTTTTGTCAACATTTTGTTTTGCGTTTCATGATTGAAAATCGTAATTAACCCTCGAAATATCCTGAAAAAAGATGGCGGTTTTTAGAAAAGCAATATTTTGTTTGAGAAATAAGAAAGATATGTTTCATGAACAGTTAGCGATACATAATAGAAATGCCATTACGTAGTGTAGGACATTTTTTAGGCACTTCATGTTACAATTACATGTACTACAACTCAAGGATAAATATAATACTCAAACAGTACATTATTTGGCTTTCGTTTTAGCTTGGAAGAACCTTTTTATCATGAATTATTCAGCAAGTAGCCTAAAGAAATTAAATTTAATCTTTTTCATCTTTAATTTGACCGCAGCCTGGGATCCTTGCAGCGTTGTCCCATAACTACTCCCCCAGCTCTCAATTATAAAGCATATTTATTTCAATTTTATCCAACATCTTGCTTCTTTCAAGCACAGGGACGAAACTCAGTTCATATTTTGACTGTTGTAGGATTTTCCGCTAGGCAAACAACTTCCGACAGCTACACACGACTTGAGAGAAGACCCTTCTACCATGTGGCGAATCACAACAACGCGAAAGCTCGCGGAATTTGTAAGTTAACAGTTAATTTCCGTTTTTAAATAATATTTTACAAGTTCAAACGGCTTGATTGTATGCCATATTTTCCTCACTGCAGTTCTATTATATATTTCTGTATTGAATACCGCTCTGTCTTCTCCGCAAAACTGATAAATTCAATATATAATTTTTTTTTGTCTAAGTCTGGCGCGTAATTATAAAACTTCGACTGTTTTTAGTAACTCTGTATTTTCTAGTTTATGAAAGTTCTACGACTTGATGACTCTAGGCCTTGGGTTTTTGAACGTGCGGAACAATTAAAACAGGTTGGCAAAACCTGCTTCTTACAAAAACAGACGGTAAAATATTCCCCCGGGCTGATCAGGGAAAATATAACTGTTTGGTGGTCAGTTGAGGAGACATTTTTCATCGACGGAGTTAATGAAAAACGCGGGGTTTTGTTTGGAAAAACGCGTTGATGAAAAATACTTAATAATAAATAGCCACCGATGCAAAACTCCACAGAGTGTTTACGAGGAAAAAGAAGTGAGAATAACTTATTTTCACTGAATCGTTACTTAACCCCAAAAGATTGGAAAATTTTATCTGATATATCACCACGTGATTTTGAGTATCCTTGGCGACTGCGCAATAGAAACATCACGTGCTTTAGAGTTAATGTTCCCCCACCCCCTCCCTGAGGGACCATAATGGTTTTATGCGCGCGTGCTCGAGGAATCATTGCGAGAATTTTGCAATCCAAGCCATACGTACAAGACGTACGAAAATTAATTTTTATTTTCATTAACAATTTGTAATTTTTGAAAAGCTACGTTTTAATTTTAGTGTACTGACAATGTTTAATTTCCCTGTTATTGAACTGTTTTTTCTTTCTTTTTTTTTATTCTTTTATGGTTGATTCTTTTGTCTAAAGTGATTAATAACGAAAATGTAATCCATCAATTTGCTGTAACAAAAAAATAACGAAACCTTCATTGGCCGTTTCATTTTGTCCCGATCAGATATTAATGAATGAATAAATGACCTTTCTCTATTGAAAAACCTTTTTGAAGAAAAATAGATGTCAGTTTAAAGGAAAACCAGGGGAAATTTTCCCATATAGCGTTTTTAATGGTTGCTTTGATAAGAATAGATGATAACACAACCCCGGGAACACAACAGACGGTGATAATGAATTCATAACAACAGCAGACGAATTTGGAATTGTTTCTCTACCTTCCTCTTTGATTAAATTTATTGATTGCCTCTATTTTCATATTCTCATTCACTTCATAAACCCTCAGTCGAGACCAATCGAAGTTATACAAATTAGAGAGGAGAGAAAGAGCTAGCCAAGAAGTCGCTTTATCTTTCGCCCGAGATTACACCAAGCAAGGGTGGCTCGCTTTAGCGCGGTTCTCCGGGGGTCTCACCGAAATGTCCCCACTAGAGCTGCCTCATGAATTCAAATTCCCTTTCGCGTATAACCATGACTTATTTTGAAGAAGAACTAATGTGCTGGCGGACAAACGAAGGATGCTGCTCGTATCAAAGACAGACGCGCTCGGTCAGATACGAGGTTTGTGAATTGAAATTTTAAACATTACGTGAGTGGGAAACGTATAATAACCGTGTTCATAATATTGTAATTTTGATGTAGCTAGACATTTGCGTATCCGGTTTATTTACCGCTATAGCCTCCTAAACCGAGTTTGAAAATGTCACTTTAATCTAATGGACCTTCAAACAGTTGAGTTACGAAATATTCAGTGGGAACTCGTTTATCTTGGGCGATCGTTTGGGAAGGAAAAAGCGAAGAAAAAACTTTAGCCTACGGGAACGATATTGATAAGAATCTCATTCCTGATTTAATAAAACCAAAGAGAAAAATGTGTCTTAGTCAATTAACACACAATTTGTTCCTGGATTATTTGAACGCAGGAAAATATAATTAATGATCTTTATAGCGCTTTGTGATGTTTTTGAAAAACATACATGTATACAATACGAGAATACCATTCCGCCTTTGTATCGCCTGTTTTAAATTCAACACTATTCTCTTATTTTGGCAACCTCTTTACTCGTTTAGCATTGTTTTAGTGTCAAACATTTCGATTACGGTCGTGAATTGTTCCAGTTGCGCTTAATTTTCTCTTTAACATGAGAAATAAAACGCATTTGTCTAGAGTTTTCAATTAAACACAAGCTGTAAGTATTAATCATCGCTACGTACAGCCTGGCAAAACTTCCGTTCACTGTTAGTTTTAAACGAATTTAGACACATCAAGGCATCACTGGCAGTTCATTGATTTGATGAGTTCTTATGTTCCAGTTACCTGTCTACCTGACAGCGAACTGGCACTGAAATGAGAAATTAGGACATGGTCACCCTTGGCAAATTTCGCCAGATTTAACCATTACTCGCAAGAAATATCAATGTCTCACTCAGTGATTTCATGTTCCACAGTAGGGGTCACTACCACGGAGGTTATATAGATTTTTATACGGAGTCACTGTTTACTTGTTTGATTAGATTTATTTATCTGATTATCAAGCGAATTAGCAACAGAAAGTTAGGGAATGAAATTATATGAACTACGACCATCGAAGGGTTCGTTTTGAGAGGTTGCATCTAAACAAACAGTTGGAAACCGAACAATGTCTGTAAAGCAATCTGTAAAGTAGGTTTCGCTGGAGGCCAGCGGCAGCTAAGTCTGGGCCTGTAGAATGCGTGCGCACCACACCAGCCACGATGGGTCCTAAGTGACACGAATATTGTCAGTTTTGAAATTGAAATGTGGCATCACAGGATAGGCTATTTTGAGAAAACTGATAATGTCTTGAACTTAGAGTGTTGTTAGTAACCTGACTGGGAAAATAAAACTTCCAAAACGGATTAGAGCACTTAACGGGCGCCGCCATGTTGTTCTATACTGCGCCTTACATCAACATGGCGGCCAAAAACTACTTTACTTGGTAGTTTTACTTGGAAAAATCATAGGACTGGTTATGAAACCCGACAAAGCTCTTTGTTGTATGTTTTTGTTCTCTTTTTTGACCTTGACCGTGCATAAACCAAAACTGTTGTTTACTTCTGACTGAGAAACTAACCAATAGAAACGTGTCAGTTACGTAACTCATACGTAGTGTATGAGCTCAAAGCAAAAGATTGCTCACGGTCGCGGACCTTCCAACATAAATCTAGCCATCTTTGTTTGCTTCTTTGATGTTTGCCGGGCTTCATAACCATTCTTCTCTATTAACGCTAGAAAAACTTCGCAAAACTATCTTTCAGTATTAGTTCAAATGTAGGTAACCACTGGATCCCATCCTTGAATTGATACACTGATATGCTGCCGTTTGAAGAAAAAAGAAACAAAAAGCCTGCGCACTTGTTACTGTAGGGAAAAATGAAATCCCTCGGTGGTGATGATGGTAACTTAGAGGAGAGAGTGGACCCAGTTTAAACCGACCACATCTGATATGGCTTACCTATGTAATGGCTTATCCTTAATTATATAATATTTAAAATTCCTCTTTGCGTAGCCTTTTCATTTGGCGGTTTTTCCGCCATCGAAAAGTGGGTGAATAGCCTAGGGAAAGGAACGCTGTAATTCAATAGGGTGGGGTGAGAGGAAGACGGTCGGTATTTAGAGCGTAAGTTTGGCCCCATCTACACTACGCCGAAGGAATCTATTGCTACGGTTAGGCCTACCGTCCACACTAATCCGTCACGAAAACGGAGCTTTGCGAAAACGCTCTTCAAACCGGGGAGTTTGAAAACGCCGGCTTTGCGTTTTAGAGTGAAAGGAAAACATTTTGAAAACAGAGCTTTTCGAAAACGATGACGTTACGATAATCATGTGATTTGCCTGCATGCCTTAGGCTCGATTTCCACCGCTCTCTCGGGTCCGCGTGCCTCCCCGAGAACAGACGGCTGGACGCGTGAGCGACCGATCGTGTCTGTGACGTAAATTCAAAATTTAATTTATGCATCGTTACCGGTCACCGGAAATGTCATCGGATACCAAACATATGCTATCTCGTGCCAAATCTGATCATAGTTTGTTATTAAAGCGCCAACAAACATGTGCTGTACGCGTTTAAAACGACTACTCAATGTTTTCCGCGCAGTGTTTACAATTTCACATGTAGTTATTTTAATGGCTGAAGCGATTTTGAAGTCTAGCGGTGAAACACCCATAAAATCTTCGGCTTCCAAGTTCTTCCGGATGCCTGTTTTGCGGTACACAGCAAACTGATTCACGAAAAAGAACAAGTTTGAAAGGAAAAGTACAAGATCTGGCTGAAAGGGTGGCCATTGTTTTGGGCATAAACATAAGCGCCGTCGACGTCGAGCGATATTTGTGCAACGATCGTGGCTACAAGAAGATCAAACGTCTTGAGAAACTTCAAGAGGAGGAAAAACTGTTGAAGACTGAGCTAAAAAAAGAGCTTTGCTTCGACGAATAGGTTCAAACGTGGCGTTCCGTCGGGGGGTGAGCGCGGGCTCATTTCCCGAAACAGCGGCTGGTAATCGAGCCTATGCATGCCCGAGTTTTCCAAAAACACAAATCCAAAATGACCGGTGATCGTTGCGTTTTCAAATTTCTCCGGCGTAGTGTGGACGGAAAACATTTGAGGCGTTTTCAGAGTGAAACTTCCGTTTTCACGTTTTGACATTTCTCCGGTGTAGTGTGGACGGGGCCTCAGCATAATGATAATAATAAGTATGATCAAGTCGAAAAAGTGAATTGTTTAATTTTCTTCCTTTTAAGTCCAGTCTGGAAACCACAAATGGATTTCCTTATCAGTGGTCGATCTGTAGTTACCACAAGTCAGCATTGTTTTTTGATTTTGCTTTTCAAACGTAATACGCGGTCGAAAAGGACACCGAGAAAATGAAAGGCTGATTCGGTGGTTCCTCTAGGAACTTATGTATAACATAACTTATTTGTTAAATCGTTTATAACTAATTTTCCGTTATTCAGCGAAAAGTAATAATACGTGATAAATGGAACCAATTTCTTTTCTTACCCAATTTGGACGACTTTTTATTTCCTTCGTGACGCAAAATTGCTTCTTATACCTGGAAATAATTTTCTGAGGAACCATAAACGCGCACCTGAAAACTTTGACTGTAATAATTACATCAGATGAAGCTGACATTGACGCGATTATTAAGCCTTCAGAATAAAATGAATGCAAGTAAAAATGTAGGCCTTAATTACAATTCATTTTTTGCGGCCGTTTTTTCAAGTTCAGTGCAAATAACGCACGTAATCAGCACACTTTTGATAAGTTGAAGAAATTGAGCTTTATAATTGGTCCGTTCATGCCACAGCATGAAAAATTGAACAGTAATGACATTTTCCGATAATTGGATGGCACCCAGCATTTTATGGCGCCTGATGTGGGCAAAATAACATGTCTCGTTCATCGATTTTCTTCCTTTAAACCAGCCTCAACTCAGCCTTTTGCTCGCCGCTGCTAAGCGGAAACTGTTCACGTTTTCGCAGCCGGTCTTTTCTGTGTAGCCGACCGAATTCTCTTGTCTTGCCATTTCGGTTATTACATGGCTGCCCGAAAGATCTTATTAATATTTCGCTGTGCGTAACAAGAATGAAATCAATGAATAATCAGTGAGAGTTTGAACCTCTTTCGTTGCGTGCTGTGCGGTTGCCACGCAGCTCGATCACCGGAGGAGAATTCTAATTCTCAAAATGTCGACTCAATCTGAGCATGCTGTAAACGTCAAACAAGGGGATGAGACGGTGAGAAACGCTTTTTGACCGCTTTACGCCTACAGTTAGCGCATTGAAACGTTTTCGGCTGGGAGTAGCCACACATCAAGTATTAACGGCTGCAATTCGCGAAAGATTACTCGAGAAGAAATGTCTATACAGTAAATCCCTTGTAATGAAACTTTAGACGGTTTAATTCCGTTTTAAAATATCGCTTAATTTACTCCTTGGCCGCAAAACGCAATTTTTACTGAGTATTTGTTTCACAATGACTCATTTATTGTCTCACAGCCTGCTGTGAAAATGGCCAGATATTAAGTCTGCTGTTTTCTATTTTCAGGAGCACAAGATGGCTTCCGTTCGAGACGACATGGACATGAATCCGATGATGGATAATCCAGTTTTCTCGACAGGAAGTTCTGTCAATCTCTTCTGCCCTTTATGCCATGAAATGTTTGTAAACCCTCGACTTCTGCCCTGTTTGCACACGTTTTGTAAAAGATGTTTGGAGAACCTTGTCGTGCCTAGGTCAAGCGCGCTCAGCTGCCCGGCGTGTAGAACAGATGTGCCTCTCACAGTAAGTTCAAACGATTAGCAGTTTTGTTATTTTTCTTTTATTTTGATCATGACTCTCTCAACCCTTTCACCTTTGAGAGGTATAAATATCTTTCCAGCAAAGGTCGGTTACTTCGTCTAAGAATCGCAATTAACCAGATAGCCTTGTCTCAGATATAAACCGGCACGGAACTTACTGTGTACCGCCATCTTTGTAAAGGTTATATATGGTCATATATTTACTGTTCCACGGTTCTCTCTTTTTATCTATCATAAGCAATAAAACTTCTTTATTTTTCTTTGTCTCGAATTTCAATTTCATGCATAATGAAAGTCTGATAATTACTTTCAGTCAAAATAAAGGAGATGACTGCTTTCGGAAATGTGCGTGCAACATTTCAATAACGTTTCAAGGACAGATTTATGACAGGTGTTGCACATTGTGATTGCTTCAAATTGTATGGTTTTGCCATCGTTGGCTGAGAGGAAAACAAGTGTATACATATTTCAATGAAGTTGTCTTACTATACAGAAAAACGGACCGGTCATTTAAGGAGGCGCAATTCTCGACCAATAAAACCTATTTTTAATGTAGATTTTTTATACTCAGAGAGATTCGTTGCTCTTCATCAATTCATTGTAGTTTTAACTACCAAAAACACACACACAAAAAAAACAGTGCCAACTACGATCACGCGGAAACTCTTTTTTTCCAGGAGCGTGGTGTTGGCGCTTTCCCGCCAAATTTCGTCGTGACCACAATGATGGACGTAGCGGCAGTGCGCGCGCACGACAAGAACCCAATTATGTGCAGTAGCTGTGAAGACAAGCTTCCTGCGGCTGCGCGATGTATCGAGTGTATGGACTTCCTTTGTCATGACTGCAGAAACGCACATATGAGGCTGAGGCTAACCAAGACTCACAGAGTAAGTGCTCTCAGTTTGCTCCCTTAATCATTTGGATTATTCATTGCGTTGTTATCAAATCCACTCTTAACCCCTGTCCAAACAGGAAATGTTTGGCGACCAAACACGATCACACATTGTTTGTTGACCAAACATGTTGATGTTGAACTGAGTGGCCAAACGGTATCAAGCATGTTTGATCACCGTCCCTACGAGCAAGATGTTTTACAGTGTCTGATAAAATATTTGCCGGCATTCAAATTTCGTCAAACACGATCAAACACAGTGTCTAAGCGGGAAAATGTTTGGTCACGAAACAATGTTTGATCGTGTTTGATCGCCAAAAATTTCCCGTTTGGACAGAACTTTACAGATAAGGAGGGGCGTTTAGGCGTTGGATCTAGATATTCAGGTTCGAGCCTCCGCCAGGGTCACTGCGTATTGTGTTTTTTGGGAGGTGCGGTGGCCAAATGGTTAGCTTGCTAGACTCCGGATCGAGCATTCCGGATTCGAGTTCTGGCCAGGATCACTGTGTTGTTGAACAAGACCCCTTCCTCTCAAAGTGCCTCTCTCCAACCAAGGGTATAAATGGGTACCGGCAATCTGTTAGGACAATGTAAAAAAAAATTGCTGGAAGTTCCCTTTGATGGACAAGTTTCCCATGTAGGGAAAGCAGCAATGCTCTTGGTCTTCATATTCTGCAGAAACGAATTGATTGCGAGGGCTGTAATGGAATATACCGAGGAAGTGGTGGTTTAAATTAGAAGTATGGATTCGATAGGCTTTACCGGATCAGCTCAGCACTAATACATTAGAAAGCAATTTTGCGTAAAAGTATTCTATTGTTGAAAATTCATTTGAAGACGTTACTGCTATTTTCAGGTTGTATCCTTGGATGAACTTAAATCCAGCCCACGACCTGAAGACTTACTCCATCGACCAATATTCTGCATGGAACACACTCATGAAAAACTAAGGTACTGTACTAGGATCATTTTTCGTTTATAAGTTAAAACTGCAGAACGCAGCACTTCAATCTCTTTTTAAAATTGTCTAGTTTTCCTTTCTTGCTATAGCCTGGAGATAACGACAAGCGTTTTCCCCAGGCTATGAGCTATCATGGTAAGCACGGGGAAAAAAAAAGGAAACTAGTGTTTCCAGTTGCATAAGTTTTCATTAAATCAAAAATAGAGGTCAGCAAGTGTAATCAAATTAATTACGCCCTAAAAGAGGCTGTAAAATCGAAGAAGTTCCAAGAGAACCTCAGGGATTCAGTCTTTAATGAAAATCTGATTATTGTTCTCGTGTTTGCAGGTACTACTGTGAAAGCTGCGAACAAGCCATCTGCCGCGAGTGCACAATGACGTCACACTCAACTGAACGTCACAAATACACACAGCTCACTGATACGATCGACAAGCAAACTCAAACCATCATGCAACTGGCAGATAAACTCAAGAGGAAAGTCCCAGTTGTCACGCAATCCACTAAAGACGTGGAGGAAGTGACGTGCCGTCTCGAGGCGCGCGCCGAAGTGGCAAAGTCTGAGATTCAGAAATGCTTTCCTCGAATTTTAAAAGCTTTGCAAGATCGAGAGAAAGCCATGATGGCTGAAGTAGAAAGCACGGTACAAAGAAAGTCGAAAGTCTTGGGACTGCAACAAGAAAGGTTGGAAAATGAATTGAAACGACTCACCACAACTTGTAACTTCACCGGTGAGTTAAAAGCCCTTCTTACAGTAGGTCTGCAAGGCGTCTTTACGCAAGTGCCCCAGTTGAAATTTTCGATTTAGCACCCTACAGTTTCCATGGGTGAATATCTTGTCATTAAAACAGGCGATAAGAATGAAGAAGTATCAATTTAGGGATATTGTTCTCGTCCTAATGTAGGACTTCGGTTAAAAGAAATGTAAGAGAATCCGTAGAGGATCAGCTTAGGGCGAAAAGAATTTTAAAATGCGTCAATTAAATTTGGTTACAGAGTAGCTTACAATCAAGTGTCATAAAACCTGTGTAATCACTCTGACCAATCGCAAAGGACACTGAAAATCTAGAGAACCAATCAAAACTCAATGCAAATGCATGTATTTGACGCAAAGCGCGGGAAAACGCGTGCGAGCGAGTCAAGATTGGTTTTGGTTTTATTTACCGATTTACATCTGATTGGAGGAAAAAGTGAAAAATGCCTGTTGTGACTAGATGACTAGGTGCTATTGGTGAGGCTTTTTTGAAATTGAATGTCAGTTGTGAAATACTTTTCATGGTGCCGTTCCTTTCAGAGGAAGTACTGAGGCATGGCAACTCGGTGGAAATCCTTGTAATAAAGAAACAGCTCTGTGACAGATTGAATGACCTCATCTCATCCAAGTTTCAAGGCGAACCTGAAGAAAATGACGTCATCTACTTTGTGGCCAATCAGGATGACGTGTTGAAAGCTCTTGAAGGCCTGGGGCAGATTAAAACAAGTAATGCATTCCCTGGCATGTGCACTGTAGCAGATGATATGAAATGCGCCACAAAGGGCAAGAAATCCAAGTTCACGGTTCTTACTCGGTAAGTCTGGTGTTACTAAGGTAATGTAATTGACTGAGGTAATGTTATTGTTTCGAAAAGCGGAAAATTAGAGAGTCAATTGGTCAGCCAGTAAGTCAGTTGGTCAGTCGGTCAGTCAGCCCGTCCATCTAATAGTCATAACGCCAGTTAGTCAGACAGACACACGGACAGTCAGTCAGTCAGGCAGGTCTCACGATTCGTCAAACTCGTCCGTCTGCCAGTTCGTTCGGCTGCCAGACAGACAATCAGTCCGACAGTGACTCAGTCAGTCAGTTCCTCTGCCGTCAATAAGTCAGACAGACAGAAAGACGGACGGACAGACAATTAAACAATCATGCAGTCAGCCAGTTAGTAAATCAATTAGACAGTGATTCAGTCACTCAACTATCAAATCAATCAGTTAGACTAAGCTACCCTTAGTAGCCTAGTGGCTCCAACTCGTCGCTGTACTGACTAACTACTTCGAATATACGTAATGCGTTTAACCTTGTTATGATGTGTTTAGTGATCACAGTGGGGCCCAGTGCAGTGGCGGCGGTGAGGATGTGTTGGTTGACGTGTACACGTCTGACGGGAGAACAGTGCCTGCCGAAGTAAGACCGCTTGGCTCCTCCCCAGGCTCTTCACATGCCCTCCTCTCACGCTACAACTCACAAAATGTTAGCATTTCATTTGAGATTCACGTGTGGCATGAATGACTGTGATGATACATGCGCACAGTAGTAACTTAAGTTTTATGCCTCCTTCGTGACCATTATTTCGGTTGTCACGCAACGTTAGGGGAGAAGCGTTGCGTTACGACCCAAACAACAGCTGCGAAGGGGGAGTCTTGTCAGTCAGTTTGGCTGTACATGTTTTATGTTCGGTTCGTTGTTTTCGCACAGTACATTTTGCGTCTGCACTTGATTTTTATTTTTGACTTTATTGTCATCATTGTCTTGACACGTTTATGTTTCTTTTTCCAAGTGGTTTGTTTTGTTTCTATGTAACGAGTGAGTTTCGTCTTCGCGGGCGTTATTTGAAGAGTCACCCAAATCTCTCACCAGTTGTTAGGGGGAGGAGGATTGCGTGATCGTTTAGATAACTACCGTGAAGGAGACTACATTGTAGCATAGCGTCATGCATGGGAGTCGCGCCAGGAGCCCATGACCATGAGCTCCTGGCGCTCAAAGTGTGCTATTGAAATTCACGAATGTGATTGGCTCTCTTATCGTTGTTTATCCTCTGGTAAAGCAGGATCAAGGGCGCGTTGCCCTTTAAATGGAGCATTATTCTTGGTTTTCCAGTGGCTTTAAAGTAATTGACTAGTTTTCTAATAACCTCTAGATAACTTGTCTTAATCGATTTTCTAAATACCCTGCAAGATAGAGATTCCCTCCTCTGTCTGCCCGAGGGGATCTCTTTCTCACAGGGTATTTATTAATGTTTTTAGAGTTATTTTTGCTTTCTCTGATGTGACATTATATTGTTTTTTGTAGGTCGAGGATAATAGAAATGGTTCCTACGGAGTTTCATACAGTCCATTCAATGCCGGAATGCACAAGGTAATTACTCTCTCAAGCAAAGGTTGAATGAGCAAAGAATTGTCCCTCGATGGTCATATCCCTCTCAAGTCGACTTTTTGCGCGTCCAACTAAGCATCAAATCAGAAAGCACTGCATGAATTTCTGTAAACTCTTTTAAAACTAATTTCAGTTTTTCTAATTCGTCAACTTTCCGCCAAAAAATCATTGAGGATATTGTCTCCAGTGATGTGCCATCGAATTGTTCGAGCTAAAATAATTATCGCAACTTTGAAGGTCTTAGGCGCTCGTCAATAAGTCTTGATCTTTTAAGTATTAGTGAAGTATCACAGGCACTATTCCAGCCACTGAAGTTTTCCGTGCCTCGATCATTAAAGCGGATTGAAGATTAAACCACGGCAAAAACAGTGAACAGTTAAAGAGCAACAGCAAAAGATTTTCAAAAATTGTAAAATAATTCTTATACAAGTAATGCGAAAAACCTTCGTTCCCGGAAGTAAATTAAAGTCGGATTGAACCTGGAGCCTTTACTAACTTTAACCTGGCTTCGTTTAAAGCAATTCAGTCGAACTTAAATATTTACTTTTGCTTTAAGGTTTCAGTGACAGTGCGAGACAAACACATTCAAGGGAGTCCTTTCAAAGTCAACGTTGTCAACACTGGGGAATCGTATCTCAAGTTTGGCAGGAAGGGAACAGAAATTGGAGAATTCAATGGTATATTCGGAGTTGCTGTGGACGATGAAGGACATATAATCATCACCGACTGCCACAATCACAGAGTACAAGTATTTAATCAAAATGGCGGATTTATGTTCCAGTTTGGACGTAAGGGAGAGGGCAGCGGACAGTTCCAGTGCCCCACAGGGGTCGGGGTGGATCCTGATGGAAGGATTGTTGTCTGTGAAAGACTGGGGAGCAGAATACAGGTAATGAAGAGTGGATTTCTAATGTCTGCCGAAAAAGTAAAACTAAACGGAAAATCCCTCAAATTGGCTCATATGAAAAAAATTATTGCAAAGTGTTGATATCAATCAACGTAAGCGTTCTGTATTCTGTATTTTAAGCAATCGGGAGCAAACCAAAAGCTCTTATGACTCGAATTTTCTCCGTGGCTTGGCGCCGGTTACCTGTTTCCCGTGGTTCTTAGCGGCTGCTGGTTTTCCCGCGCTCTAGCGGCGGGTGCATTATAGATAGTTAGTAGGCTTTAAGCTTCCCCATTAGAAGAGGGGTGTAACTAAGACTGACGTGTTAATTAAGTTTTGGTGATTATGATAATAATAAAGATTTTGCTTTGCGTTCTGATTGGCTCCTTGAGTTAATCTATATTCGTTGTGATTGGCCAGATGTAGAGATAAATGTTGTACTTTTGCCCGGTACTTTTGGTTAGATTTTACGACCGTTCGTCAGAAAACCAGAACAAAACATCAAATCCTCAATTAAACTGGCCGCAATTGCAACGTTTTCATCGAGCAAATGCGCAATTTGTAAAGTTGTTTAAAATGATCTATAATACAATGTCATGTAATATGTTTGATCAAAAATTGTAGACTGCCCGCGTAAAACAACTGAAAGTCAGCGCTTTGTCAAAGCATGTAGTTGTGCAGTTTTACTTCCACAACTACAGAAGGATTCTTTCTGCCTCTCTAATCAACAGATTCTACTTTGCTGCATTTGCAGATTTTTGACCGAGATGGAATGTTCCTTCACAAGTTCTCGGTTCCAGATCTGAAAGCCTCCACGCTGGCAGTGGATGCAAACAGAAGAATCATTGTTGCTGACTCAGCAAATCGTTGTATTCACGTTATTTCTTTGGACACAGGTGAGGCAATGTTTTTTGTTTGTTTGTTTGTTGATAGAAACGAAAGAAGTGACCGAGGCAAGTACCTCGATTTGCCTGTTACTAGCTACGGCCCTGAATTAGCATGCAAAACGCTTCTTAAAACAGCAGTAATTTGAACATTTTCTTTCTTCTCTTTCTTTTTATTTTTTCCCTTTTCTTTTCGTTCCCTGAGTTCAATTCCAGATATCATTTTGTCTGCTGCTTTTGCTTCTTTTGTCTGCTATTTAACCTGTCACTTTCTTCCTCCAGGTCAGTCGTTTAAGTTTGGTTCATTTGGCGACGGCAATGGTGAGCTGAATTACCCGTGCTACGTTGCGGTGAACTCCCAAGGACACATTATTGTCTCTGACATGCACAGCCACCGTATTCAGGTTTGTCACCCTATCTATCACTGTGTCTATAGAGCGTTTTTTTATTGGGTATCGTAAAATCAAAACCAAAGTAATCACTCGAGCAAACCACAAAGGACACAGTGAACCAATCAAAACTCAAAGTAATTGCATGTAGCCGACGCAAAGCGCGGGAAAACGCGTGCGAACGAATCATGATTGATTTTAGTTTTAGTTCTGATTGGATGAAAAAGTGGCGCGAGTTTTTTAAGCCAATCGTGTAGCGTAGTTTATGCAAAACCAATTACTTTTGGACATTCAAATGGAAACCGCTCTATTGCAATAAGTCCAGCAATGATTCCAATAAGGAACCCCTGTCAGACGAACATACAACCTTTTAAAAGTGCTATCTACCTCTACTGTCCAGAAAAGCTAAGGTTGCAATACTTGCCATGTTAGCGCTCATCAGAGTCCTAAGTTAAGTTTACTTTTCAGTCGAGCACGATTTAATTTCGAAAGTTTAGTTTTAGAAGCCAAAGAGATGAAACCAAATTTTTAGATAGTGAAGTCCCTGCCCCCAACAAATGTCATGCCTCTTAAAGCCCCCTCCGTTTATATGCGCCCGGAACACTAAATGGAATCACCACAATAGTTAAGCAGGCTTGACGAGGACCTTAAGGCTTTTAATCACTAGTTACGTTGGATAAAGGAAAAAACATTATGATAACTGAACTAAAGCTACTTTCTTTCCAGGTTTTTGATTCACGTGGTCGTTTCTTGTTCAATTTCGGCCGCAAGGGTAGTCAGGACGGGGAATTAATGCGACCCACAGGGGTAGCCGTGGGGCACGATGGAAATATCATAGTGGCCGATAGAGACAATCATCGTATTCAAGTCTTCTCTAGCGAGGGGCGTTTTATTACAAAGTTTGGTACCAAGGGGGACGGAGACGGGCAGCTAAATGATCCTCACGGCCTAGCATTGACGCCAGAGGGAAATATAATTGTCGCAGACTTTCGTAATAATCGTGTTCAATTGTTCGGGCAACCGGCGTAAAAAGTTAACCTTTGCAACGTTCATTTACTGCTAGAAGTTCCACACACCGGAGAAAATTAGTCACCTGGCCAATGGAGAAAAAAAGACAGTATCGTATATTGCCTTATTTGGAATGCGCATCGTCATTGGCTCGCTGTCGGCACCGTGATTGGTTGGCCATGGGCACGTGTTCCAAATGTTTTACCATTTCATTCCTTTAGTAGTTTACTTCCGGACCGTTGAGATGTGAAGTAGCTGTTGAATTTAACTGGTTTATTACAGTCCCTCAACAGCAGGTGCTGTATACTTTGTTAAACTATGAAAATAGTGTCGCGTATTAAATTCGTGGGCTCATCGGTGCTGCTTCTCTCCCTCGCTGATTTTAATTGCGTTACCTCTCTTCGTGCATCATTCTAGAGTTTGCAACTGCGCTTGAAAGCGAAAGATGATCTCAGTTCACACGTTTCCATATAGCCAGAAAAAATTCAGGCGAAGTTGCGCGACCCTCGGCTTTCCATCCGCGCGTGGGAGAGCCTCCCTACTGGTTTTTTCTTGGCGCAAAAAATCACAGCCAATAAGATGCATTGGATTTTCTCCTTAAGGAATTTTTTGGCTCAAATTTCAGCTGCCTCTTTCGCAGTGGACCAAAGAAGTGCTTGTCCGCGCATGTCTTAATACGCGGCCGGTTTTCTCCCTCATTTCCACAGTACTTTTTAAAACGTTATTGTATATAATATGCAAATTAATTTAACTTTATCTGTTTCCTTTCTTTATTCTTATCTATTAATAGTTACAATAGTCTAGTTTACGTATTAGGTTCTTGTGAGTTCATAATTATTTTCCTTGATCATTTACATTTTTTCATTATTTTAATTAATTGGACTCTTCTGCAAACCACTTTGTAATTTAGATTTCCTCATTAAAGATTAACGTATTTAAATTTCTAAAATTTAAATTGTACACTTATTATTATTTCAAGTTACTTTTATTGCCTCAGAATTCATATATTTTGTATTATTTTTTAGCCTTTGGCATACTTTTATGAGGGTTAGTGTAGTGTAAAAAACAAGAAATTTATTTCAATCAATTCGTTGAACATTATCTTTTTTAGCATTTCTTTGTTTACTCATCACCGTTTGGAATATCGAAATGACGTTTGGATTTTAACTGCTCATCCAACACGCCCTTTCGTTGAGTTAATTCACCGATTGAAAGTAATTTTGCTTAAATTTGTATTAATTATTTTTTGCTGTTTGTAAGAGGATATTTTTATTTCATATTTTGTTATCAAGAGTTTCCTGAACTTTAGAGGAGTAGTAACTTACTTTTTAAAAATTACTAAAATTAGCTATTAGTATCAATAATGCCGCTGGCCGATGTTAGTTCAACATCAAGCCAAATGACCATTTGTAAATCAGGCTTACGGCACAATCACCCGATTGGCGACTTTTTAGTTTTACGAGAGTACAATTGTAGTTGGAATTTTTTTTCTAATATCTTTTCTGAACGCTTTCCTAGCGGAAACAACAACTGAACCCGTTTTAGTTCAATTTTAAAACTGATTCAATTCAAGTTTTATTATCGTTTAAAATCCTACTGTTAGAACAACCTCATATCTTGTTGAAAACTTCCTGTGACTGGAATAGCAATGACAATTATAACACGTAATCTGAAAGCGCCACTTTGTTTCCGAGGTTAGGTCTATCGTCCACACTTACCCGTCACGAAAACGGAACTTTTCGAAAACGCCCTTCAAACCGGAGAGATTTCAAAACGCCGGCTTTGAATTTAAGTATCGACGGAAAACATTTTGAAAACGGATCTTTTCGAAAACGATGACGTCACGATAACCACGTGATTTCCCTGCCCGAGTCACGACCGGTGCTTGTTGCGTTGAGAAATTTCTCGGGCGTAGTGTGAACCGGGAAAATATTCGTGAAAACGCCGTTTTCAAATTTCTCCGGCGTAGTGTTTACGGAGCCTAAGCAGTGACGAAGCATGGTGCTTTCTAACCTTCCTTTCACTGTACTGATTTGATTTTATGTCAAACCGCTAGAAACATTGTGAAGTAATAGCCTTGAAATTACAAGAAGTAAAGTTTCATCAAAGCTTTTGAGAGAGAACAATTTATAATTAACCATTTCCAAATTCCGCACAAATTCTAATATATTGTGTTTGTACTGCAAAGTCAAAAAAATGTAATTTGAAAAGTAAATTCGTTTGCTTTTCAGCTATTTGATGTCTTTACAAATTAAGACTTTGATAAATACACCTGTATCATAATTTAGGTAGAACAATGCTTAGTCAATAAACAGAAATGCGAAGTAAAGCGTTGCCTTTTAGCTAGATTCTACTTCTAAAGCTCTGGCCAAACGATCGCAATATTTCAACGCAGAATATCGCAAAATTGTTGGGCGCCACATGTTGAACGCGTTTGGCCACCCTACTGCGACGCGTAGCGACATTTGCTACATATTGGGTGTTGCAAATCGAACTAGTGCGCATGCCCTGGCGTAACATTGTTGCACGAACCTGGCCAAATGAGTACAACATCATGCAACATCCACAACTGAGGAATGAAAATTTGACCATTTTCAAACTTGAGCCAACATCACTCAACACGTCGCAACAGGGTGGTGAAACACGCGCAACATGTTGCGCCCAACAACGTTGCGATATGTTGCGTTGAAATGTTGCGATCGTAAGATCTTCCCTTGTTATAGCAGGGGTTGAGGTACTCCCCTATTAATATGATGGGTGTGGTCGTCGTTCCTACTAGTCCGTCCACGCACAGACCCTCCATTTTGTCGTAAGTTCGTCGAGATCGCAATGAGTCGAAAACTGTTTGATCACTTATTCAACACAAACAGCTTATTCAATTTTTATTTGTCAGAATTTATACCAGTCATACATTTAATGCCTTAACTTACGTTTCTGTTCGATTGTCCTGAATGGGTCTCTTTTGGCAGTTACTCTTTCTCGGGTTGTTCCATGGATGTATTTTGGTACAACATTGTAAGTTGTGTGGTATTACCAAAAGTTACCACTTCGCAGACGGACAAGAATTGTCGATGTGATTACCTATCAATACAGGACCTAACGCAGCTCGTATCGTGCTCTTGTCGTAATCCTACGCTTTCCAAACTGTTTAGAAGCAGCCTGCGTAGCAAGCGTTCCGGTACGAGCAAAGAGATTCTGGCCTGTTGGTCGCGCGAAAATTGTGGAAAAAAGTCGACAGAGACGGGGGTACGGAATGCGAAAAAGAGCCTTATCCTCTGTACGGGAATGCTTACTACGCGGGCTGTGTTAGCAGTTGCTTACGAGATGTTTTACTGCTGTAAAAGCGGATAAAAAAGTCAGGTTCAAGATGACTAAAAACACGATAATCGCGTAACATCAGCATTTACATAGCGCTTAACAGTAAATTGATAAAATTTTCACTCTTTGTCAATACAGTACCTTTCAATTCAATTTCAACAAGTTAAAGGGCAGCAAGACGGTTTTTATAGCAACCATTACCTTTGATCATTTATATTAGTATTGTCTCTGTTTCATTCATGACTATTTTAAAACTTTTCAACTCCCGAAAGATCAACAGCTCACTTCTCCATAAAATCAGTGGCGTGACGCACGTGACAGGAAGAGGGGTAGAGCTAAACAGGTAAATTTCATATTCTCATTTTCATGTCATTCAGTGATTGTCAAATCCAGGCATTGGGAAACTTCTGGCAAAGCTCTCCACCTCTCCCCTGAGAGTATCAATCTTTGCTTTGATTTCTGTGTTGGAATCAATGTGCGAGAGGAAGTCCTTCATAACGTCACCTTGAAGGAGGAAGCGAGAAACGAAAAAACAAAACAGTAAATAAAAGCATTTCTCAGCTGTTATTAGAAGTCGCAACAGAATAGTTATAAGCTTCAAAGATATGGGCACAAATTGAAGTTGATTTCAAAGCATTGCAGACATCATCGATGTCTCCTTAATCATAATTCAACTGTTTTGTCACTAGTTTGTGATCTTCGGTCAAATTTGAAATGGCTGCCACCATAATGTGAAACACCACCATTGTATAACAATCAAATTATTTCAATTGATTTAATTTCTAAACTAATTACACCGGTCTGTAAACCTAACATACTGGGCAAACGATTGTACAGGTCACCTATAACTGCAAGGGGAAATACACAATTGTGTTTCAGTTTTTTAGACATCTGTGCCCTAAGACTAAGTCAAAGAATGAATATAAGATATGTCTGTGAGACAGAGATTGAGTCGAGAAAGCGACAGGCTTCCCCAATCCTCCGTGGGAAAAAAGATGGCGACTGGTACATTTACCGATAGTTCTTAGTGCACTTAAACCTAAACAACGTTCATAAAAATGTTCAGAAACGTTATAAAATCTTCAAACCTAGGCTACTTAATATCCTTAGTGCAGGGACAAATATTGTAATTATAAAGCTTTCTTTGTGCCTTTAGGGCTGTGTTAGCTTCGCGAGGCATTGTGGTAAAATGTACAGCCGCCATCTTTTTTTTTACGGTGGATTGGTACCGTCCTCTCACAACAGACCTGTACTTTCTTACCTGTTGCGCTTTGCGCCTCTAAAGCAATCTTTACTCCTCTGTCAAGGTACTCCACAACTTTAACAAAGTCAGCTTCTTTAAAATTGCGAGATGTTAAAGCGGGTACTCCTACAAAACAAAGGAATGAGTGATCAACTCTTAACTTCTCCTCACAGTATCACTGCATTGTAACGCAGACAAGTGATGAAAATAAAGAAAATCATCAGCTTATGATGTTGTCTTGATATAGCACTAAATTCTCAGAACCGCAAATAAAAGAACTTATAGCAATCAGCGGGGAGAGTTGCTACTTTGACATATTTACTTTGTTCACGAACAGAAGAATTTGCAACTGTAGTATCACTAGCAAAGTCGCGCTATCAAACTTAGGTTCAGTCCACACTACGCCGGAGGAATTAAAAAACGCAACAATCACCGGTCATTTTGGATTTGGGTTTGAGGAAAACTCGGTCAGGGAAATCACATGGTTATCGTGACGCCATTGTTTTCGAAAAGGTCCGTTTTCGAAATGTTTTCCGTCCACACGAAGACGAAAAGCCAGCGTTTTCAAATTCCTCCGGTTTGAAGAGCGTTTGAAGGCCTAACTGTAGAAATAAATCCGGGGAAGTGACGGGGCCTCAGTACACGTTAACGTGCATAATCTAATGATGGACGCTCATGGTTTGAGGAAAGTTAACTTTGTTTCGTGAGAAAAATTTATTTCCGTTGGAAATGCTATGAAACATTTCAAAGCACGGTTAGAATTTTGAATTGCTAAGTGCAGATATGTTTTTCAAAGGCTAACAAATTTGCACCGTGTTCAACGCCGCAATCTTTCAGCACCAGACATGAAAAAAATACCGGATAACATTTCACACACCCAGTCTGAGTCCTCCGGGTTTTAAAGCACTCTTATCTCCTGGACACGTGTTCTTGTTTGCAGTTATTGACGCCATTTCTAGAACCTTCTCTACACGGGCTCCGTCAATTCCCTGAGAAATAAAAAGTAACACTGCTTTGAACAAAAAGTTCCCGTTCACAAAGGCGTGGCAAGTACTGCTGGTAAGGCACATACAGTTCACCTACTGTTAAAATTAATACTGCAAGGAAACAGCAGGGTGACTCTATGAGCGGCCTACGATGGATTATATGCCCAAAGGTATGGCCTGGTCACTGTAATCTATGACACTATGGATAAAAGTTGTTTTTGTTTAATTTAATGCAAAGATACAAACACATTGACTTGCTTAGCAATCAATATGTCACTTTACTTGTTTCAAGCACCCAAGCAAGCGCTCTTGGCAGCTCAAGAGAGAGCGCTTGTTCGCAATTTATCCAAATTGACAAACAACTACAATCTTGAAGCAGTACCGATTAATTGCCTAGTTATCGTTTCCCTTGGCATTTGCTTTCTACCTTTACCAGTAAAAACTACTTGCAACGTTTTCTCAAGGAATGTTCATCAGCATATCACAGAGGCAAGATTTAGACCCCCAATTGCCAATCCACAATTTTTTAATGGAGAAATAATGAACCTCCGGGGGGAACTCCTACATGAAAACGACGGGGGTGCTTGTCGGAAATTTAAAAAAAAAACCCTAAGAGGTACAAAGATCCTGTTTTGTGGGCGTGGCTTGAAATGTTTTTCTCCCCTAAGAGGTACCAATTCTAAAACAACACAAACTGACACTGACGTTTTTCAGCACAACGCCCTAAAAGGTACCGTGAAAGCTCCCACTATCAACCTTTTGAGGCACAATGCCCCGAGAGGTAGCAAAGCCACTTTTTCAACCCTTAAAAATATGACAAGTACAACTGTCCTTTTTTACATAGGAGTTTCCACCCCAACCCCCCCCCCCCCCCCCCCCCCCAAGAACGAACCGTGCTTGAAGGATTGTGTTTTTTCCAGCTCACCTTTGGTCTCAAGTCAAGGAGAACAAGATGATTGTCTGTTCCACCTGTCAAGCAAACGACAGCAAAATATTTAATTAAAAACCAATAAAGAAGTCAAGACTAGGTATTATAGTGCCATAAAAAGAACAGGAATTTGAGAGCACAAGAGGAATGTCAAATTACTGGAGTGTTTTATGACAGCCTACAGGGCTGTCATTAAGTCTGATTCACATGTAGCCTTGATCTTCACAAAATGGGTGAATTGTATCAACTACTGGCAAGTTCACCCGTAACATCAAAGGGCCCATCAAACATACCCAACCATAGCAGCTGTTACGGATTACCGCTCCCTTATTGAGAGCCCTGGCCTAATACATGGTTTACACTTCTTTATGCAGATTTAAAATCTGATCTATACCAGTGATGAACATCTTACTGTTTAATTTATAGATTCATTCATTAACCCAAAATATTAAGGTTGCTAATCCTTACCAGACACCATAGAATATCCTGAATCTGACAAAGCTTTTGCCATGGACTTGGCATTCTTTAATACCTGAAGCTGGTATTCCTTAAACATTGGGCTTTGTGCCTGAAACATTAATTGCTAAATATTACCTCTACCATCATACTGTAAGTTATTCTTAAAATCTGAGCTCTAGATAAATATAATAATGCAAAACAGTATTAACCTTGCACTGCAAATTATGTTCAATGCTGGCCTTGCAAAAAGTTCCTTGCTGTAAAATCATTGTACTTAGCACAAAAATACCACTATGTATTATTGTAGACCCTTTGTCAAAATGTTAGTAAAAAGCTATTATATATTAGTTGAGTTTTTTTAAATTGTACAAGTAAAACTGACAGATGAAGATGATACACAAATAATGTTTTGTTTGTATGTGGTAGATCGGTGCTCAGTCTGTATTTTTCATGTCTTTTTCTGTATTTTCCTTCCTTTGTTATTGCTTTGCTTTGAACTTGTAATCAAATTTGTAAACCGATGCTTTAAACCTCTCTGTAACCAGCAGCCATACTATGACAAATTATCTGTTCTTTCTCGTTATGTGCCTTAGCCAATCAAAGTGAATGGTTAATGCAAAGGGCCTAACAATCTAGGATAACCAACTGATTGAAAATCAAGTGCTACTCACCTGTTTGAGCGCCACACCTACGCCTGCAATAGAATGGTTGTGTGGTCCTCCCTGGAGTGATGGAAACACTGCAAAGTCAATGTTCTTGTCAAAATCATACTTGATCTCTGGAAGAAGGTCAAGGATTAAATCACATTGCACTGAAGACCTCTCTTACTGTGTAACAATGTAACCTGGCAGTGATTATCAATAAAGTTAAACAAAGCTAAACATTTTCAGTGACTGCCTTAACGTTTTGGATGAAAATGGAGGAGTTAGGATGTGGTTTGGTATAAAGTGGCAGTTTGGCAGAGAAGATGGAGAGAAATTTGCATGCAGAGTGCTTTTGACTGCTGTGGACACTATGAGAGCAAAGTGTCTTTCCTAAAACATAATACAAAAAAACCTGAGGGCTGCAACTCAAACCTCTTCAACATCATCCCATGCACTGAAGGTTAGGCCACTGAATGATGATGACAGTGGAACCAAATGTGTTACTATGAGCACTGTTACTTGGCACAATATTTTCTTTAATCAGCAAATTAAAGGATATCTTTTCCTGTTTTCTTGTTAATTCCTTTGACACCAACACGGTAGAAAATTAAGCCAGCCCTGCAAGAGAACAGAATCAGAACAACAAATGAAATCTCACAAAAAAGTGTGTTGATATGTGACCACGTGGTCCAGTGTACTTTAAATGACTTTTAGCATAACAGCAGTTATTCAAATTGACCATTTACATTCCAGTTAAAATTCCTGGACTGCAGTTTTGCAGGACAAAAGAATACATGGCCTTATCACCAACTAGAAATTGTTGAACTGTTGCATAGGCAAAAGTTTCAGTCCTGACAAAATGTACCAAAAACAGCCTATTTTGTTGTCTAAAACAAATTATTTGCTGCCTACTTCACACTGGAGTTTTATAATCCTGGCTAATCCTGCCTATTACTTCTGTTATCATGCCTGTTACTACAAAACATTTTCACAGCTGGACTGTATTTCTCCTAAGTACTAATGACAATGGAGCTTGTAACTTTATGCATAGGAAAAGTATGAAGACCACAAACTTAAGGATAATTAATTAATATTGTCAGTACCTAACTGCTCTGAGAGTCTTATGAGTTGTTGTTGTAACCACATGGGAGTGGTCAAAAGGGCTAGGGATAACCTGTGCAGAAACAAAATAAAGACAATCAGGCAAATTGAGTCAAGTGCTGAGGCACAAAGTCATGGATCCTTCATCTGTCATGTTGGAACTAATCGGAGGCACATCTAGAGCTGCTCCAAAATGATCACAGATTGACCCTCTTACTAGGCTCAAAAAACAGAAAGTTGGGGAGGACAGTGGTGCTGGAGTGAAAGTTGATGTTTCCATCTTCAATGCAGAAAAGAGGGACAAAACACTTTATACCTTTAAGCCTTCTATTTTTCACAATTTTATGAGAATCCTCTCCCTTCCCCACAACCCCACTATATCTACCATGGTGTTTCATAATATGGATTATTATCCAACTGCAGCAAATATGATCCAAATAACAATCCAAATATATAGCGATATTGTACAGTTATTTGTACAGTAGAAAACCTGTTTGCTGTGCAGGTCGGCGCTTGCATGCGAAGCTGTCACACTCTACCCCTTTCATTGATAAATTTATTGACTACAACAGCTGGATAATAAATCTCTTACTAGGTGTTTTGGTATGTAGTATTGCTTTATATTTTTACTTGTTGTTTGTATTTTGACCCGCCCTACAGGCTCGTCAAAATACGGCACAACTCGCAAAAAAAAAAACAAAAAAAAACAATACTACACACCAAAACATCTAATAAGATATATTGCCTGCTTACCTGAGCAGCTACAAGACCACTTATATGTGCCATATCTGCCAGTAAAACAGCTTTATGCTCATCAGCAATCTGAAATACAAAAGAACTCAACCATTACCAACAGGGCATTTAATTATTAACAAATAGCCCAATTTTGATATATTAAAATTCAACCTAGCACAATAGACCTCAGCATGAGGCTCTGGGGAATAACTACAGAGTTTGTGGGGTTTATTCCCCAGAGGTCTATTGTTTTAGGCTGAATTTTAATATATCGGAATTGGTCTATTAACAACACAACTTGTAAAGACTGTCATATATGTATTTGCCAAGTCACTGACTTTAACTAGTAATAGAGGGTCAATCAACTATTACACATAACTTTGCACAACTTTTAAGTCTCAAGGATTACAAGTTAAACAAAGGGTGTGTATGATCTGAAGAACAGCGTGTACCAGACAAACTTGCTAACTCTGTTTCCCACTTAAGTCTGATGCCTCTTGGCCTAAAACTATTTCTTCAAAAAAAATTCACAAAGATTTCTCAGATTTCAATTAAACACATGTACCTACAAACTGTAAAGCAAGGTATAGATTGATCAATATTAATCTGAACAGTTGAAAGATGTCCAAAGCAAGACAAGTACCTTTCTCATTCGCTCATATTCATAAAGCCTTGAGTAAGCACTAGCCCCAGCAATGATCATTTTAGGGCGGAAAAGACGAGCAGTTTCTTCTAATTTGTCATAGTCAATCAAGCCTGTCTCCTCCTAAAAACACATTCAAACAAATTGTTAATAAATTACTTATTGACAATCACGAGTACATAACATGCAGGCTTTCTTAATGTCTACAAGCACCAACATGGGATTATTTATTAAAATTTGTGTTGTGGTGGGTGCAAATAATACACCAAACCAACCAAGTGCTAATTCATGAACCTTGTCCTACAAATACCTATAGTACTACTAACTGCTACAGCTGCTGTTACTACAACAGTACCGCTCCTCCTGCTGCTGCTATTGTTACTGCTACACATTCAGGGGAGGGGCCCAGGGAGCCTGGGACCACCTATGTTGGGTAAAAAAAATCGCAGAAGGAAGAAAAACCAGCAGGACAAGCAACCCCCCCGCCCGCGCCCGCCTTAGCTCGAGGTCTGGATCTGCCACTGACATTCCCACCATTTTTCCCACGTAGAGAAATAGGAATTGATGATTGATGATTTCCACATCATTTTATTGCTGAAGGCTACTTACATTCAGTCTGTATGGCATTGACTCAAAATATATTGATGTTGCAGAGATCCTCTTGGTGTCAGTCATAAAGCCATGGGTTAAACTGGAATAAGAGATCAGACAAATAGCAGTGTCTCGTGAGTGTCCAGTTAAATTTATCTGTTGAGTCTACCTGTTGAGGCTTTGGAATTTAACAGGTCAAATGGCACACCAATGGCATGACTTTAAATTCTAGATTCTACTTTGAAGAGACAAGTATTGCTTCTCGCACTGGAAAAGATTTTAGTTCATCAATAATTGATGAACTAAAATTATTGTTATAACCCAGTATCAAATACATTTGTCAGATTGCACCAACATTTATGTATCCATTTCTAGACCTGGACATAAGAGAGAGGTGTCTTGTCCAAGAACAAAAGGCACTTGAGAGCCATACCAGGGTTGAAACTGGACTATTTAATCCAGAGTACAACACAAGGGACACAAGGCCATCACACCCCCTTTTCAGAGCTAACGTTAAAAACAAATATTCATAGCAATCAGTAAGCTGAGTTTAAAACTTGAAATTGTTTGAGCCTGGAACTGATTGAATAACTACAGACTGAGATATATGCCATGAGTGTACAAATGATTAAGGTTTATGCAAAACTTACTGTCCCCCATGGGGCAGGTCAAGCCCCATTATTCTGTCATGTGGCTTCAACAGGCCAGTATAGGCAGCAAAATTAGCAGGAGACCCTAAGGTACAAGCAAATTGAATCTAAACACATGCATTCTACTTTGAAACTGGGCACTGGATACTGTATGTCAGGGCTTGAAAAAACACTTGAATTCCAGGTTGCCCTTGGGACAAGCAGCTCTCAAATTTTGCTTGTCCTGGGCTAGTCTTAGTTGGCTCTTTCAGTGATTTAGTTGGCAGACAGCTTGCCTGATCTGTTGCCCAGCAGGCAAGTGACAATGAAAGATTACTTGCCCAGCAGGAAAATCTTCTTGTCCTGGACAACCAGAAGGCACTTTTTTCGAACCCTGTATGTATGAATCAGTTATAAGAATGACCTTTTTCAGAGACATCCAAGAATGAACTGATACCAAAGGCGCAGCCTCAATTGTTTTGAGGTTTTGGTGCAACCTGGTCATTAATTTGTTGGATTGAATTTTGAACCAAGGAAAAAAAAATTGTCAGAAGATGGTGCATCTATTTACACAGGCTACACATTAATTAAAATTAAAGACATATTACATTAAACATTTTTTAGTACACCACTAAACTTGAGCCTGCACTAACGGACACCTCTCTACAATGGCTATTTTCCTCTGTCCCCAAGGTGACCATTGCAGAGTGGTTCAACTGTATATACCTGAGTATGGTTGTACGTTTACACCCCACTCATTTGGATCAAGGTGAAAGGCCTCCAGTGCTCTCTTCTGAACAAGTCGTTCAATTTTATCAATAATTTGTGTCCCTCCATAGTATCTGTCAACGGCACAAAGAAAAGAAAGATAAATTAAAGCAAGTGGAAATGAGTTTCTCAAACAGATCAAAACAAAAGGAAAGAAGATACCAGAAATAGAAAATGTAATCAATATACAACTTTAATCAGTGAAGATCCTGGTATCCTACCTTTTGCAATCAATAATAATTATTGTTAGTAAAATATTGATATTTTCCAGTGAAAGAACAAACTCCGCTTGTTATATATTGTTCAAAAGATTACTCAGTCACATTATTTTTATCATATTTACCTTTGTCCAGGGTACCCTTCAGAATACTTGTTATTCAAACAAGATCCCATGGCTTCCAAGGCAGCTCTGCTGCAGAAATTCTGAGCCAGAAAGGTAAAAAGGACATTATTTAAACAAAAACAAGATACTCAATTGCCAGTTGTGATTATATCACAATTTTTTAATACCTTCACACAAAAAAATTCAAGTAGACAGGTTAAGAGAATGAATGATTTAATCATCGAATCTCCATATAAAGAAAACATTAATTTTGTTTAATGGAACATTTTCAGCAGGACAGCAAGTTCTGGCTCTCACAGGCAGGCAAAACATTTTGAACTGAACTATTTATAGAGAAAACTTTCCGTCATTGCCAATTCAAACCAGGCAGGAAAAATCATCCTCAAAGCCCGTCAATTTGCTTGGATCCCAGCCCATAATGAAACCACTGTATCATGCACATCTGACATTAGCTGCATTATCTTGACGATCATACCTCAGATGCTATGAGTTCCAGTCCCCTAACTTGTCGGTCTTTTTCCTGTTTGATCAAGTCATTCATCTCGGGGTCATCATCTTCTAGTGTCTCCTGGCCTGTCCAAATAGTGGCCCTTACTGCAGAGGATCGGTAAAGTGACTGTAGGGTTGTGTTGCCCAAGAGAATGTCCCAGCAAGGCTATAAACAAATATGAGAATCGCATTCTTTAATTAGTGCTTCAAGGACTTGTTTTTCAGTATTTTCCCTTTAGAATAGGTTGTGTCTTGAGTATGAAGTGACAAGCAGTAATTGACATTCCAACTGGATGGTATGCTAATCCATCATAGACCATTCTATATTCTCTTTACTTTACAAGGACTGCCCTGTGATCATTGTAATATGGATTGGGTGGCAGGGATGGTGCAATGGTGAGAGCACTCACCTTCCACCAGTGTTGCTCAGATTTTTATCTCCAGCTTACTGTTATAAGTTGATTGATTCTGGTGTTGGTTCTTATCCGTGTTCGAAGGGTTTTTCTCTGGGTTTTCCAGTTACCATCCCACCATGAAAACTAACACTTCTAAATTTCAATTTGATCTGGAAAAAGTGGACAAAGAGCCTTATTTATTGCTAAAGAAAAAGCCGAGTGACGCTTATAGTATTGCTTACAAACCAGTTTCCTTTGATCATTACGACTGTTACAGTCAGTAAAAAAAAAATAGCCTCAAAAGAGGACCTGGATCAAACAGGATGCAGTGTTTCCTGGTATATTTATCATGCACGAAGCAGTGACCTCTCTAATCTCTCAGTCTGGAGAGCAGTTTCTATAAGAACACTGCAATAGAACTAAAGCAAATCTCAGGGAAAGCTGCAATTACATGTACAGTTGCCGTAGAGTTGTTCCCATGTTAACACAAAGGTTGCTGTCTGATAATAGTCAATTTTCTACATCACGCGACGCTAACTGTTTCTGTCGCATGGTAGCGTGGCACTTAAGTACAGATTGCATAGGCAATAGGTCACATACTGATTTAAGGGTAACAAAGAATAATTTATTATAAGCTAAATTTTAAGGCTATGGAATACAGTAAGGTTTAGCGACTCAAGAATATAACCGCAGTATTGTTGCAATTAAATTTCATGGAATGTATAAGCCACTAATGTGAGAGCTTTAATTCAAAATGGAATAAGTGTTGAGAGTGTAACCTTGTAAAATAGATTGGAACAGAAATAAATGCATCCATTGAAAGATTCAGTCCTTTGATTGTGGACCAGCACCAGGAGATATCCCTGAACAGTTGCTGAACGTTTTTCAGCGATTCTATAGCAATCACAGCGATTGCAGCAGTCATATGGAAACCAGGCCTCAATTGTCTTCCTCAATAAATCAAGACAAGTCCCTCGGGGGGAACATGCTTAAGTATATACACTGGATGCACTTCCCATCCAGAATTCCCTCACCCCCTCTCCCTTTATCAGAATCAAGTAATAGATCATTTATATCTTGCCTAAACAGCTTTATTCAAGAAGTTATATCTAAAAGAAACTGTTCACAAAAACGTTTATTCATGGTGCTTATGTATATTTGTTGTTGTTGCAATTGTTGAAACTACTTCACCTTTAAAGGTTAAATTTACAATGCATCATTGTCCCTTCATGGGGAGAGATCACACAGTATTTATTACTTAACAAAGTCAATCAATAAAGGTGAAAATGACGATTGTTCCCCCCCCCCCCCCCCACCAAAGTAATTAATTCCGAAAGAAAACCATCTCAACGTGTTTTTCTCCGATAGCGCAATGAGCGGAAAACTACGTTACGTGCAATTAACTTACGCAACCTCATTTACATAACTAGGTTGAATCTACTCACCTTAAGAACTCCAAGTTTACGTGAAAGGTAAAACATCTCCGACGTCTGTTTGTGGTGATGGAATGAATAACAGATAAATAAATAAAACGCGAAGTATGAATGGATATTTAGGAGCAAAAGGAAAATATCTATATCTGTCTGCCGTGACAACAAAAGGACGGCTGTGTAAATGGTCAGCGGTAACATTATTAGAGCGCGAAACTAACCCCCTCCCCCACCCCCATCACTCCAACAAATCTTTTCCACCCCAATCTCTTTCTTCTCCCCCGGTCTTCACTGCCGTGCCATCGTTTCCGCTCCAAAGAAGACAGTTTCGACGATTCGTTTCAAAACTTCTGGAGCTCTCGTCGTTATTTGCAATTTGCTTAAGAGGTCAAACGAATAAGGCTGTTTTGTAAACAGTGCAGACTGTTCGTGACGTCGCCCAAGATTAAAGCAAGAGGCTTTTTAGACGGCATGCGGTCTTCTGCCGGTGCAGGTGGCGTCGTGTCGTCGTAAACAGCTTGGGAAGTCGAGCGTTACGTGAGTAAAATGAAGGACAATGGGCCGTTAAAATTTCCAAAACCACTTATAGTTTATTCCGACACCCACGACTCAGATTGCTACAGATTTGAGGACATCTTGAGGTCAATGGACGTTAGTCATATATGGAAATTTCTGTAGCTTTCATAACCCTCTTATATTTTCCAGTTCGCCCTCCTAAAATTATTTTCGGCTATCGCTTCCCAGAATTTTCGAGTTTTGGTAAGAGTATAATTACTCGGCAGTTAAGTATTGACATAAGTATTACAGTTAGTAACCTTTCTTTACAGCTAACGTCGAACGTCAAGCCTTTTTCGTGTCAAAATAGTTTGTTTAATGGGAAAATTCTGCATGCAATAGGCTTAGAAACGATGTTACGTATAGTTGTCTCGATCCAGTTGTCTCCCATTAATCAATGTTGTTAAACATTTTTTAAACCGTATGGTGGCGTATACTGCCGCAGCTGAGTAGCCACATTGTTTTTTAGGTTTGTACGTCTTTCAATGTGATAAATTATTCACGGAATTATCTCATTTCTCACATGCAGGGGTCTGAGCCGCAAGACCGGAATTCCATAGATCTCCCTTCACTACAAGTTACGAAACGCCCGAAGGGAAGTTGAACAATGCAGCACCCTTGAAAGTCGTTTATTGGCTTCACGTAGGAAAATTTTTGCCGTAGTATATTGGGTCACCGAATTGTACAAGTCATTTCAAAACGTGACGCATTTTGCTTCTCGCAATCCAGTCGTCAATTTTAGTTTATATTTCTACTCGCTTCGTGTCGTCTCGTGTCACTGAGCGTCGGCAAATCGGACTTTGTGTGGCGTGAGAAAATGAATAATAGTATTCTAGGGAATGGAAGTCAGCGATCAGAGTTGGTAATATTTGTGTCCAAAGGAAAACGGTATGGACCTATAATGGCTTCTGTTCCTGCGAACAAGGAAAATGTCTCTCCTGAGAAAGACATGGACTGTTTGTCAGACAGTTTTCAAAAGAGTCTCGCTTTGAATCACGTCGAGAAAGATGGGCGCTATTTCCTCGATTTAATGGATAGGGAAAGCGAACGATTAACAAAGCTTTGTCAAGCTACAGAGCAAGAGATGGCGAGTAAATCACTACCAGAAGATGGTAAGAAATCACGAGACAAAAACTACTATAAACATGTACAATGAACGTCTATGAATTTACTTGCAGGTGTAAAATGCATCCAACTTATTTAACCTCTTCATTGTTGCTTGCTAAGCCTCATGAACTCATTTTAAGGGGAAGGTGTACTATATTCGACCAAAGGAAAATTTTTTTGTCGTATTTATAGCTCTGATGTCTTTTTGTGTTTACTCTGGTTTTACCAGTGCTAATTTTTAGCTTTGTGGTTTGGTCTTTTTAATTTTCCAAACAACCCAATTTCTTGGTATTTATTTTGATTCTGGGGAAGAAATAACCCTCCAAAAAAATCCTTAAAAGGAAGAAAGATATTCACAGATTAATTATTGGGTGGCAGAGTATTGTAGCATTATAGTTTAAGCTGCTATAACATATTCAGGACAACTGATAACTGACATTTTGACTGAAAGTAACTGAGAATTTTTCCTAATATGTACTCAGCAAGCACCCACATTTAACTGCCTTCACAAGAGGCTTGACATGCTTGCTGCAAAAAGTGGCAGATATCATGTAAACTATTTGTATGCACATGAGGTGATGGAAGATGCAGGAGAGTTTCAGTGGATAGAGGAAATTTTCCAAGTTTAATCAGCTGTTTGTGTCTAGAACTATCCACACCTTGAAATGTTGGCACAGTTGTATTTCAACTAAGAACTAATGTAAAATGTTCCAAAATGAGGATTACCTATTACAAATTCATTGATAAAATGTTCTAGCTCTTTATAATTTGTTTCCTTACAAGTTTCAGTAGCATTAAATTTGAGGCATTTTGAATGTGGCTGGAAGGGAAATCATGAATAGAAGCAAATTATTTGATTTATGCAAAGCTTCATGTCATAAATGTATCCATAAAAGTGTCTTTCTGTGATTTTATGTTAAAAGACCTTAGCAAAAGATATTGGAAAAAAAATCTCAATTTATCTCAAAGCAGACTTTAACTATTTTATGTTGCCTCTCTCAAACAACTTGAAACCTGAGGGCTCACAATGACACACAACCATGCTTATCTGCTGATGTACTATTTTTGTCACTTAGGTGTTTATTTTGTGGCAAGAGTTTCTCACAGTATCACCTAAAGTTGGCATGAGCTTAGTATTTAGCTACCTAGTAGGCCATGTTACTGCAAAGTGTTACTTCATAGCTTTGTTTTCAACATGGAATTACAATTCAACTTGCATTATATAAATTTATGTTAAAAAAGTGATAGAGATAACAACATGAGAAGTCCACTCCAATTTTGTTGCTTTATATAATTTGCTTGCTAGAAAGTGCACCAAGACTTCACACCAAACAAACTATTTTAAGCTATCAATGGCAATCAATTCATGACGTGGTCTTTTTTGTTAAGATCCTATTAGTTTTTAGGAACTTATTGCTCACAGCTAGTATTTGGAATATTATGGTTGTTGGTAGCTGAGCTTTCAGCAACTCTAATATTCCCGATACCTGTTTGTCAACAGGGTTAGAAATTAACACTTTAAAAGGAAGAAGAGATGCCACTATTGTACAAAAAATATTGTACATAATAGGAAGTAGAGAACTCTTAGGCCAGGTCAATGGCTCATAGGCTTGTCTAGTAAGTTTGTAGGTCTAGTATCCTTTAATAGGCTATTATTTTTGCCATGATTCAGTGAATCAATATTTCCTGTTAACAGGTTAGTAACTTTTGTATCTACTGTAGTTGGTCAGCTTGGAATAACTCAGTGGCCAATTGCTGACCTACTACAATCT
Source organism: Orbicella faveolata (assembly GCF_042242905.1). Taxonomy (NCBI): domain Eukaryota; kingdom Metazoa; phylum Cnidaria; class Anthozoa; order Scleractinia; family Merulinidae; genus Orbicella; species Orbicella faveolata. The sequence goes on from NW_028301540.1 coordinate 5,183,465, forward strand.
GATTTGCTACACAGCTACATTCATAGACACCTTCTGTCATCTGATGGAGACTTCTTGGGAGTGATACAGTCTTTGTGCATTGTGGCCAAAAAGTTTTAATAAATAGAACTGTCCATTAGTGCCATCAAAAATAGTCGGTTGGCTTTATTAGACTGCTCTCTAGGTCTCTCGGTGTCTCGGTTTCTTTTAATAACCATCCCATAAATAGACTTGTATTGCCTCATTGAAAAATTTTTGACCAGTCAAAAGGACTTCACTGTAGGAGGCTTGTTCTTTTAGTAACAGTCAGGCATAACAATACGAAATGGTTCCTTTGTGTCAGATTATAAACTTATAAAGTTCCCACGCAGGGAGGCGCTTTTCTAAATATCACTTATTCAGAAGGCAACCTTGTTTATATTGATTTTTGATAGTTGACTTGTTGCTTTGTCCAGTGCCATTTATCTGTTGTTACATACAGGGTTTGTATGGGTGATGAAAAAGCTGGAAAGTCATGGAATTTTATAATAAATTTCATTTTTCAGGTCTGGAAAGTCATGAAATTGAAGTGTTGGTCATTGAAAGTCATGGAAAAGCAATATATTTTCTGGGAATAAAAAGGCAAAAAGATCAAAAGTTGTAAATTAAAATAACAGACGAGTCAGAAAAGCAGCTTTAATTCCAGTAAAAAAATAAACACTTTCTCCCATTCTATGCATCGTAATGTGGGAAAATACCTTGAATAATAGATTGTTTTAACAATACCTTGAGAACAACTGCTTAACATAGGTCATGCAAAACTAAGAAAGGTCATGGAAAGTCATGGAATTTTAACAGTTTAATTTAAAAAAGTGCAAACCTTGTACACACCTCAAGCTCACAGGGGAGAAATTATTGCTAATAAGCGTCCATCGTTTTATTATGAAAATAATAAATATGTAAATAACATTGATTTGTCATCATGACCAGAATGATACGTGACTTGCTGTTACATTCTGAACCTTTTCTAATATCTACATTGCATGTGTGTATGTAAGGATATGAGGTTCCATCAAAATATTTTTTTTTTGGTTAGAAGTAATTTAATTTTTAACTGCATGTAGTGGAACATGCAGGTTATTAAGTTTTGCAATTATATTTGTAGGAGCATATTTTCTGCAGCCTAGTGTTGCTATAGGGCATTGAGGACAACATTAATCATCATTAACCATCTGAGTACAGTAAATTGGAGGCCAGTAGTTCTACAAAGTTATCAGTAGACTCTTTCTTTACTACTGTCTTCTTTCAGTTATGATAGTTCACTTTATATTAGAGTGTCTGTTAGGCCTTTCCATCTGTTCAACTAAATCTGTACATTGCCTCTTAATCCCAGGTAGTGTTGACCATTTTTTGATGTTTTTTTCTCTATAGTTTTAAGGTGCTAACTATTAAAGGTACAGTATTTTTTGAAAACCAAGCACACAAGTATTGTTAAAATACTTGAAAAAATGACACTCTTAGCATATTTCAGACCAAAATTTATCTATTTTTAAACATTCTTGACTATGCATTTTGTTGCCCAGTTTCACACTTCAAGAGGTTTTTCATTGTGCTTTTCATTGCTCTGATTACTTATGGTTACTTCCTTTAAAGGGCTGGGTACCAGGCAAAATGACAACCAGCTTTGATGACAATTATTTTGCCCCCCTGGTTTGATCAATGTCAGAGGTTTTTTCTTAGAAAGAAGTTCAGTTTAAGAACATTAGACTGCTAGAGGATTGTTTTCTTCTTTATAATACCAAGACAGATAAGCTGGGCTTCAAATCAAAAAAAGGAAACTGGCAAAATTCAGTATACAGTTCACTTCTTCAGTCATGGGCACTAAAGCATCTCCCCCATTCCCAATACCCTGGTTACTTCACTTCTTTGAACTTCAGGTGAAGAGTAGTTTTCTTCAGAATCAAGACAGATGATTTGGTCAGTGTGCCAGTGATAAAATACATAGTTACACAGTTTCATATCTGAAAACAATTTAAACATCTTCCTTACCTTTTCATTTATAGAAAACAGCCTTTAGGCAATACATTTTATTAAATTTAAGAGGGAATACACTTGTAGTTTTTTTACATACAAGTCATGTGCTGTTTGCTTTGATTTCTTTCTTAAAGCTTGTGGGAAAATGCGGGCAGCCACTGGAAAAGCCAAGCTCTTGGTAAACAAAAAGTTTAAACAATTCAAAGGACTATGTGATACAAATTTGGTAAGGTTCTTTTACTAGAAATAAACATATGTCAATTTAAGTATCTCGTTCCTTATTTTTCCAATACCCCTTGAATAATAAGAGCCTGTTCCTAGATCAAGAGTGACTAATCATTAACTTCAATGCAGGGCTTAAAAAAAATTTGAATTTGTGCTTGCCCTTCAGATGAGTAACTCTCAAATTTCGCTTGCACAGGGCAAGTGAATGCTTGTTTTTGTTTTGCTTTTTTTGACTTGATTGGCAAATGTGTTTTTTGGTCGGGCAAGTGGTCATATAAAGTTGGTTGCCCCACAGGAAAATCTACTTGTCCCAGACGACTGGACTGCACTTTTCATATATATAATTTAGTTTTTCTTTCTCAGTAGTTTTAACCAATGTTTAACAGCATGGGTAGCTTAGCTTCACTTAACTGGAAGCAAGTAATAATTTTTATCTTTTGTTAGGGCATGGGTGAAACAAATGGTAGAAGACCAACAAATGGAGACCTTGCAGGATTCTGGGATATGGTCATGATTCAGGTAATATCTTTTACATTATGGCTTGGTTCAGTTAGCAGAAGCCAAGCCCTTGACTTTTTGTGCAATGGTCAATATTATACTGACTAAGCTTGTAAGGATATTCCTCATTGTTTTTCTCTGTATGTCTTTTCTTTCCCTAGCTTATCATACATCGGCATGAACATGAATCCAGGCATTGCGCAAAAGTCCATTGTATATAGCCCTAGTGTAGGGGAAAAATAATAATCTGAGTCTCCTTATAGGAGTTAGTATGCAATTTTTCAATCAACAATGAAATACTTCAGGTTTTTCTGGTTGGAAATGAGTACATGTACAATTAAATCAAAACAATGCATCAAAAGTACCATTTTTAAGCCTTTGAACAACCAGTTTATTTTCAAGTATGATTTTGGTTCGCCATCTTGGTTCATGTAACTGATCATGTGGGCTGAAGGCTCATGTTATTTGTTCCTTGTAGTCCTTGCTTTGGTTTTAAAAATAATGTGGTGTTACAGATCAGTCACAGATGACGACTAACATTGACCCCCTTCAAGTTCCTGCAGAGCTCCCGAGGCAAAATCCCAGTAAGAACACTGACACTTGATATATTAACCACCAACCCCTGTCAGGAGCCCTAGCACTATGCTTTCCTTGTAGTTTGTATATAAACTGACTGATATCTCCCTCATTATTGTTTTCTCATGCAAGGTCGATGATGTAAATAGCATGTTTTCAAGCATAGATGAATTACGTAAAAATGGTTGGATACAAACGCAGCCTCCTCCAGATGAGGTAATTGTCAGCTACTACATCACTGTGCAGTGTGTGGTTTTCTACTGAATGTTCATCTCTTGGTCTCAGTGGTCCAGAGGTCTGAATTAGAGCCTGAGGCCTGTTGGGCCCGAAAAGCCAATTTTAGTTAATCGGTATTTAAAGACGGAGAGATGTATACGCCTGAAATTTCTTGTATGAAGAGAACCTCTGTTCGTATTAAGAATATGTGAATAAAACAGCTCTGTAGTCAAAAGGTTTGAGATTTTGCTATGGCTTTTCGGGCATGAAAACTTTTCGGAACCTTCAAGAAACGGGCCCCAGGTTTGGGGTCACTGTGTTGTGTCACTCTGTTGAGGTCAATGTCTTGACACAGATTAGTAAGGTATCCATGAGCCAGTCTAACCTGTAATGCACCATACTTCCTTTCCTGGAGTAGAAGTAATTACAGTAACTTCATGGCATGATATCTGAAGTCAAGTGCTAGCCTTGGTAGGCCATCTACCATCTTGGTCAGAATGAAAAAAAAAGAGAAATAAAACCACCCCCCCCCCCCTGAATAAATTATGAACTCACAGTAAAACTGAAACATGCCATTTTTTCTATCACTGAAGTGGGGGAGAGGTGGCCAGGTTAATTTTTCATCTGCAATGAAAAAAAACCACCCCTTCCTTGGAATCAATAATGAACTTGGGTTAAAATGAAAACTGCCACTTTTTTCATCATTGATATGGGTGGAGAGTGGGTCTTAACTTGTAATTAATAGAAATGTTTGCTTAATGCCTGCAGACCGATTTTTCTAAACGATCATCATTAACCCGTCAGTCATCGCTTTCAAGGCAGTCATCTCTGGGCAAAGGCTCAATAAGACGGCAAAAATCAAAAGAAGAAGTAAAAGCTACTGAGGCTGAACAAAGAGCGGCTGCAAGAAAAAGATTAGCTGCAGCAAAACGGACAGCAAGACAGAAAATGCTGCAGAAAAACAAATCTTTGGATGATGTTGAGATATTTTGTTCCCCGAAAAAGTAAAGCTGTGGACCATTGCTTAAAGAGTATAGTTTGAAGAAGCATATTTATGGAAGAATTTTTAAATTGAAGTTAGAAGCTAGTAAGCTATTATTATTCAAGGATGTTTTCAATTGCCCAAAATAAATAATATTAAAATTCAAGATAAATCTAACAATTAAATTGTAAAGCTTTCAGTCTATCACACAGGAAGTTAACTTATTTTCATTGTTTATCATCTCCAGACTTCAAAACTGACATGTTTAGGTTGAAGGGCTATTAAAAAAGGGCTGAAAACTGTTATTCCAGCTATTTAAATATAAGAAACTCTTCGCATGTGAACACCCTGCCATATTTGTTGTAATAAGTGACATTTTGTAGAAGTAAGTGCTCTTTGGCAGCCGGTCCTTCAAGCCATTCGCTTATTGTTTTGTTTACGATAACTGAAGATATCTTATGGAACTTTAAACTGAAAGAAGGCTTTTAGAGTGATTTTACCTAAACAAACAATACAAAACAAAAGATGTAGTAAGGCTGGGCACATGTGTAGCACAAGTGCAAGCATAAGTGTGCGCGAAACATCATAACTGGGACGCATGTATTAATGGAAGTACAAGGAATAGAAAAGTTTCATTCTTTTATGTCTGCATATTTGAAACTGCGACCATTCTCTTAGGCTATACTTGTTTGCTTGCATTTGCAATGCCTGCATAAACCAAGCCTTAGGAAGTAACATTGTGCTTCACTCTGGGATCTGTTTCAGAGGAAATTAATCAGTAAAATCACTCTAATTGAGTTCATAATTATTGTAAATATCATTGAATTTGGGTTGAAAATATGCTGCTTCTAATAACAGTTTTAGGTTAAATTTGATAAGTATGAAATTTTATGTATTACTATTAACCAAAAACAACTGTAAATTTGCTATTTATTTTTTGCTGTAGTTGGTGGAGAAATGAAAGAAATTTTTCTTGTGGTGTTGAAGTGTTTTGACTCTAAGTCAAAGTTTGTCCTCAATATCATTTTATCATACAGCTTGTATTTGTAAGGATGTCTTTGTGCATAGAATGCTCAACTTGCTGTGAGCATATTTTATTAGATGAAAAAAGAAAAGTGTAAGCAAAGGAATAAGAGGTATTACTGTATTTACTTGAAAAAGGGCCACAGTCTTTATAATTTTTTTTTTAATTTTTGATGCAGCACTTTTTCAATGTGGCGCTTGCTCAGTGGCATGCTTATTCAAGGTTGGTGCATTTTAAAAACTATAGCAACAACAATCAAAACTAAGTTTATGAAAGTGGTATTCAAGTACCTACATATGGGCACAAGTGCCTTCAAATAAGCTTTGCTCTAGAACCAAAGTAATTCAAATAAAGGCTGTATTGTTGTTCCTGGTATGGCACTTATTCAAGGGCATTGCGCACTGATCTTTTTGCCGTCATGTGCAGGACTCATTCGAGGGCGGCTCTTAATTAAGGCCAGTACTTTCTCATTCAAGTAAATTCACTAATCATTTGACAGAGGTGCCATTTTAGATAATATTTTATAGATTAAACGATTTGTAAATGCTTAAGGGTGTTAGTACCAACAGAAGAGTTTTCAATGCAAGGCTTATGAAAGCTCGATGGGTGTTCTTAACAGTTGTTTTGAAGTTATTTCTTGTACATAAAATAACAAAAAGATTTACCCCAAGCAGTTCCTTTCTGTGGATTTTGTTCTCAAGAAATACTGACTATTTAAGGAGAATTTGAAAACTGTGCTTAAAATTTTTGTCGCCCATTAGTCATTAAGCAGATCTAGGTTGTCAGTAATTTGAGAGGCGTGTTTTAAGTGTATCACTACATAAAATGTTGTCACTTACAGAAATGATTGTCTAGTATATTTTTATTGAAAGAAGTTTGATCGTTTTTCACTGCCAAGAATGGTTCAAAGAAAGGGACTGGTTCAATCTCCTAATTAAGTTAAAAGTTGAGGATTTAGTATAACATGTAATCACACCTCTAACTAGCCCAATATGGAAATAATTGGATGAAAAAACTCCAGGGACTAACAGAATAAGACAAGGCCACAGGCTGAGTCTATTTTAGCAGTCGGGAATTTTTTTGTAATTCTATTTTCCCAAATTGGACTAGAATTTAATTGTATTACCTAATAATAATTTATTGTTATTTTGGGCTGATGATATAAATACCTGTGTTATTGGCAATTGCTGGAATAACTTATTGAATTCAGGTTTGTTAATAATTTATTATTTATAATTGTACACTAACCAATAGTATTGTTTGAACCTTTTTCAGTTGGGCTTGAAATTTACCAGTGAAGATTGTTATTAGAAGTTTTATATCAATGGTAATTTTCCATGTATGGAAAATTTGACACCAAGAGTAGAAGTGAACATTTAAAAGTTGCATTCAACAATTTTCCATGTTTTTTTTTTTTGCGCTGTCATGTAAGCAAACATTGTTAAAGTTCATTCATGTAATTTTTGAAGACATTTCTTTTGACTTCCTTACTGTTAAATTCTTTGCCTCAGTTGAGTTTTAGTTCAATTTTTTTCATTCTAATTTATGGTTAAAATTAATAATCCTGAAAAATTAGCAGAAGTGCGTGCTTCATTAAGAGTGCTTATGAACATCTAGATCATGTTTTATTTACTGTTCTTTTTTGAAGTTTTAATTCTTACAACATTGGAATCATGAGTCACAAGATAACTTTTATCTTATAGGTGGAGAAGAACAATAAAGGTGTTAGAATTGGTACTCTTCCCTTTGTCTTAATTCACAGTAAACGGTGTTAGAGAACAGGTACCTTACTGCTAGTTTGGTTTGTAGTCATATTCTAATAAGTTGAAGACCTTGTTTTGTAAAATTGGCACCTTCCAGTGTAAGTTTCATAGAAAACTAAAACAATGAAAATGACAGCAGAAAACAAATTTTTACTAAAGGTGCTCTGATTCGTGTTCTTGGTAACAGACTGACACTACCTTAAACTGAGGCGATTGTGGGGAGTCTTTTCGCGTGCTAATGACAGCGGTCTCTTGTGAATGATATTCCCCCACGTGATATGATATGCCCTGATATTCCCTCCATTGCAAGCTAGTTCCAGCTCTATAAAACTGAGAATACGAGTATGGCCTAATAGGAACTGTCCAGATATATTCAGGGAGACAACTCTATTTTATTTTGACATAAGTTAAGCGTGCAGTGTGAGGCCAATATACCAGTTTGGCTAACGTTTTTACATCCTTGTTGCTACACAATTCGAAAAATGTGATGATTCATTAGGGATGTTACGGTGATTGTTCTTTATTTTTTATACGTGCTCCCATGTAATCAGTGCTTGTGGCAAATTTAACCTTGCAAATGAATTATTGCATGGTCTGAATTGGGCTGCAACAAGGATGGTAGCTGAATCTGTCTACTTGGAATCATGAGTATGACTGCTCCTTGAATACTAAGACCATTTTACAGTTATCTGTTCAGTGACCTGGCCTTTGAATGGCAGCAAGGCTGGATGTGACCTTGTTTTGATACAGACCTCACTGCTTTTGTTGTGTAAATCAAGTTGTTCTAATGCTACCAAGGTGCATTTACATGACCATTCAAAGGCCAGGTCACCAAGCAGACAACTGTAAAATGGTCTATTGTATGACTCAAGCTCCTTTAACTCCAATCTATGATATTAATCATCCGTGTCATAAGCCCTGGTGGAGCTCCCATATAAAAAAGATAGGGGTGCTTTTACTTTTTAGGGATTAAAAACACAGTTTTGGTACCTGTTAGGGTGGTCAGCCTCAAAAGGTCCACAGCAGGAACTTTTGTGGTACCGTTTAGGGTGTTGAGGTGAAAAAATTTGACAGGAGACGATGTGTTGTTTTAGAATTGGTACCTCAGTAGGGGTAAAAAACATTTCAAGCCACACCTACAAAACAGGATCTTGGTACCTCAGGGATTTTTTTTCAAAATTTCCTTTTTATATGGGAGTACCCCTGGGTCATAAACATCCATTAAGAATGAATAATAGACATCTGTATGAACCATTTCTGACCACTGAACCACTAAGAACTCTTAACAAGCTTGGTCGTTACACTTGGCTCAATTCCCAGAGACCCAGGTGCTGTTGTTATTTTCTGATGACCGTGCTCTCTTGAGTGTAGCTGATTGTCATTTTGTTAATATTTCAATGCACTCCTTACTTCACATATTGCTGTCAATACTAATTGTGAGAGAGCCTTTATAATTCCATCAGTTTTGCAGAAGACTTTCCTAGAAATTGAGCTGTGAACCGACTCCAAAGGGTGAGGGACTACCTTCAATAACAAATATCCACTGACAAAACAAACCAGAAAATGACAATCAAAGTAAATAAATGTTATTTTCTTGAAATGGAGCCATCGTGGAAATTTTTCGAAGCTCCTTGGTGGATGCAAATATTTGAAAAAAAGAAAACAAAAAGGAAAAATAGAACTTCGCTCACCAAACCCTCTGCAAAAGATCTGGTCAACTAAAGGCACTTCATAATTTAAGCCTATAATGGGAAAGTTTGAGTTCCAATGATTCAAGTGATACATTAGGTGGTTTTACATCTTCAATGGAGGGAATATTTTGTTGACCCATGAAAATCACAGACAAATTTATTCTCTGCATACCACAAGCATACCAGGCAATTTTGGACAATATCTCCTGTGAATAAATAAACAATACCTTCCAATTTGGCACTAAAATATGCTTGGATATTTGCCTGTGGACATTACCTGTTTTGCAAAGCAGTTTTCTGAGAGCATGGCTCAAGGAAAACTGTGAGGACAAGGACACAAATCTGAGCATATTTTTGCATCGAAATTATGGAAACATTGTGTTGATATCTACCCTTCAAATTTTTTTGTGTTGTAGACAGAAATTTACCCATATAATGTGGCCCGAGTCACAGACAATCTACACTGCTGGTATATGTGAGTGTCCAGCTGCACCGCAGGTTAATGTAATGAAGTAATTGTTGGTTACAATGAAGGTTACAGCTTGCACACTTAGCAACTTTCAGAAATTGCAGACAGGAGTGTGGTAAATGCGCTCCAGATCGCGTAACCTGGGTTTGAACCTTGGCTGGGGACATTGCGTTATGCTCTTAGGCAAGACACTTAACTCTCAGTGTCTCTCTCCACGCAGGTGTAGAAATGGGTAACTTTAATGCTGGTGGCAACCCCGTGAAGGACTAGTATCCCATCCAGGGGGGAGTAGAAATACTTCTAGTCCTTTCATGCTACAGAAACCGGGATAAGCTCCAGCCTGGTGAGCCACTTGGCTTGTATGCAGACTGTGTCAGGGGCCTAAGGTTAGGTATTTTATAACAGAATGAGTGTAAAACAGTATGGCTCTAACATCTTCATAATTTGTTTTATCATGGGAGACAAAAACAGGATACTAAAAAATAAGAAGCTTGAGTGAAACGCATGTTTATTTCAGCCCAAAGCTGCATTCATGCATTAAATAACAACATGTACTTAATATATGCAAATATACATCTGACACAAGCCATGGGTTAATCATTTTTAACTGCACAACTTCCATACTGGTATATTCCTGATCAATTTCATTTTTTCATTCTCAGTTAGTTTCATTTCAACTACTAACTACTAATCATTGACCCCCTTCTCCCTTGATTTTTTCCCTAATTCTCGCCTTGACTAGAAGGTTATGACGGTAGTTCACTTGTACGGGAATGCTTGCTGCTCAGGCTAAGCAGCATTAATCAACAGGTTATATTGATTAATAAAGAAAGAAAGCACAACTTTTGCAAAATAAGCAATCATAGAAAACGTAATTGGCACAGTATCTTTTTTCCTGTTTTTTTTTTTTTCCATTTAAATTTTAAAAAATGCATTTGTTAAGGTATGTATAAATAAACATTTCTGAAACTCATTTTAGCTACTGCTATAAGTGCATTGCCAAAGAAAATATTTCCACAAAATGTGCATGCTGATTAAGTGACAAGCTATAAAGGTTAAAATGTTCCAGTGTGCTGTTACACCCGGCGGTAGACACCCACTTGGTGTTTGCAGTTAGGACAGTTGTGGAGAACGTCCTTCAGGGCATCGATACAGAATGGAATCAGACAACAGCCAAGCCAACCACTACAGTAAAAACAACAAAGAAGAACACATTAGAATTTTCTATAAATTATTATACAGGGACCAAGGAGACTTTTCAGGCTACAGAGAACTGTTCTGAAAATTACAGCAATGGGCCCTTGGATGGTCTCAGTAATGTCCTACAGGGTTCGCCATGGGAGGTAGTGGTATACCAAATTATATACCTGAAAAGAAAAACCCCTTATGCTCAAAATTTGCCCTCAAATTCATGCAAAACACCAAAATTTGGAAAAACAGGGTATACTTAATACCCATAAAAGGTCCAATTGCGGCATCAAAATACTGTGTTCTTGATTTAAAATCCCCCTATATACTGTACACCCAAAAACCCTAACCCATCCTAATCCTACGCTAAATCTCTAGCAGCTTTCTTCCTCCAGGAATGCTACAAACAAAAGCTATCTTAATTTTTTTTTTGAAAACGGTTAAAATATGGACTTGACATGTGTTACCGCCTTTAAAGTGTGTGTCAATATCCATTTCTTGCTCACCTGCAGGGTAACAGCAGGTGCCACTAAATTGTATATATGTTACATTGGGAGGAACGTCTAAGCTGAGCCGAAAATAAAAAATACGCCATTCTATTATATAGACACAAATGCTTTACTGTTTTACTCACTCACTACGCTTGTTCATAAATATTGTCTTTATCACTGGAAAATAAAATTAAATTCATCGCTTCGTACCTCCGTGGATAGTATAAAATGTCCTCTTCATATTTTTTAATTTGTAAACAACAATGCAGCACGTACTGCTCAACAGTTTCATTGGAATCATTGGCAACGTACTAAGGCTTCACCCACAGATTCCAAAGACTTGTAGAATCATTGTTGACAAGTATCAACCTGGGTTGATATTGGATTAAACAGCACGTAAACTTGTAAGAGCTTACGTTTTGCTGTGTTTCGACGTTCTAGAAGTGCTCGATCTTGCTGGAGTCTTGAGGATAAAGTAAACGATCACTGGTTCGTTCAATCGTTATCTAATTTTCCGTTTAACGGACTGGGATTTCAATTTTATAAGTTGAAATCACAGTATTCGTTTAGAGACTAATTTAATTTGTTGTCATGGTTGTTGAATGTTGCCCAATATTTCAATCACTTTCTTGTTAAGCTATTAAACTGCAGGCTTACCCCATAAGCGCCACACCACCACAAGCGATCCAAGTCAACGAGCCAGGCTCGTATGTAGTGGCTGTAACAATGCTAGCCTGACAATAAGGGCAAGTCATGGCCACAGGGTTTTCATAGAACCCCATGCCCACCAGAAGTTGAGCAGGCTGTGTGTGGATGATGGTCGTCCCTGGTGGTTGACCTTGCACTACCGGCTGCACTGGATACCCGGGTTGCACTAGATAACCTCCTGCCTGCTTTGTTTCATATCCTGATGGACCTGGGTAAGCTGGAGGAGCTGGCTGAGTAACAGCTGGTTGTTTTCCTGCGTCCATTTTTGTAAATGAAATTGAAAAGCTCTCTCGTAGTCCGGATACGCTAGTTTATGGGTCTTCCTTCTTGACTGAAGCTTGATCGTCATAACATCGGGTCCAGTCTTCTAGCCGTGATGACATCATATTCTAAACGCGGAATGCACGACGTAAAAGTCCCGGGTTATATCATATTCCGCAAACAGAGTATAAATTTCAACTCTGAAAAGATCTTAATGGATCAGTTTTATATTTCTTGCGGTGATAAATGTCATGTTATCAATTTTCTATAAGGCCCGCTACCTTTACCACTCCCCCGCCCCAACCCCTCAGCACAAGCACACGCACACTACCCTAAGACTGAAAAATAAAATATAAAACTTGAATGAAATCAATTCGTTTTATCATTTCACTGAATGTAAAATAAATAATAAAAATATCTTTATTTGTAGAAAATGCCATTCATTCGTGTTGGTCAATTATTGGCTTTCTTGACAATTGACAGGGAGCCTTGTTTTGCTGACCAATCAGATTTGAGAGTTGTTATATAATACTTCCAGCCAATACTATTTTTCCCGCGATAATACCAACATGGCGGTTGAATGGAAGTTGTTCCCTGTTTTCTTTTTAGTATTAAGTCACCGTTCAGCCGTTTTCAGCGAAGATTTGGATGACGATTATATTGCATTTGAACCTTCAAGTCAGCATGGTCTAAATGTCGATTCATTGCAAGCAAATAATGGAACACAATCACACAGTAAGAGGTACCTACTCTACGATGTGAATCCTGGAGAGGGGTTCAACCTCAGGCGTGATGTGTACATGAGAGTGGCAAATATGATGAAACTCCTTCGAGAGAAGCAGAACTGGGTCCTTGTCGTTCCACCGTGGAGAAAATTGTACCACTGGCGATCCCCGATCGAACAAAACGCGCTCCCTTGGCGAACATTTTTCGACCTGGAAAGCTTGAATCGATACGTTCCTGTCATAGAATTCGAAGACTTTGTTAAAGAAACCGGCGAGCCGGCTTTAGACGAAATCCTTTATTTACAGGGCTACGCCGAGGGCTGGAAAGACGGACATTGGGAAGAAAAAATAGATGATAGAGATTGCATTGACAGACCTGTTTACCACACGGATGAGGACGGCCTTTATCGCGGGTACTTTTGGGGGATGGACGATGTCTTCGCGCGTAAATTTAAATGCCTATCTGTCCAGGGTACCGCAGCCATATTGGTTCCTACACTCCTCGAAAAGACCAAATCAAGGTTGGATTATTTTTAATTCGAATTTTTTACTGACACCTTTTTTGGAGTACATTACATGTTGGATTTTGCGTCGCATTGAAGTTAAGTTATTTATATTGATAGCTCAAAGATCAAAGGGACTTGAAATGAATTCAATTCCACGTGTCAACCTCTTTGTTTTTCACTGGTATGTTATGGCTAGTCTTAGGAAATTCCCACAAGGGGTGGAAGATAACCTTAAAATAGGTTTCAAAGTTAATCGTTCTCATTTAATTCGTGTACATTTTGTGGCATTACTGAAGTTATTTTAGTCAGTGAATTGACAGACTGCTTTTAATTGAAAAATGATTGTTATAATGACTTGACACAAAAATAACAAAGAAGATTCCATTTGATTTTTTTCATTTCTATGGAATAAAAATTTTATTATCAGTGTCGAAAATTATAATTTTTTAAAAGAAAAATTTATCAAATGGCTTAAGAGAAATTATTTACTTGGTCTACATTTAAGACAATATATGGGTACTTTTTAAACAGCGAATTGAAGATACACATGATCTGTGCATTGTTTTCTTTTTATACAATTACACAAAGGTATCATACGTAGCATTTCTTTGAAACTTCATGTAACCTGAAAAGATTTAAATTGGCTACTTTACAGTTCATAGGATAGCCATGAAGGGTTCTGCTCCACCAATTTCCATTGCAGCTCTTTGCTATCTACTATTGTTATCAACTGGAGAATGTTATCTTTCATTTGACAACATGAGAGCCTGACAGAAGAGATTTTAAGAGACTCTTATATTTGTATGACAATGACGCAGTGATTTTTGAATGACCTTTAAAAGGAAAACCAAACATTTTACATTTCACCTTCATGTTGCACCATTCTTAGGTGCACTAATAACAGCTTCTGATGGTTGTCATGTACACAGCACACGCTGGTTGAGAAAAACCATGGAGGGGTGTTGCTGCAATATTGCCTTTTCGGCAAAGGAAAGTGAGGTTGGAGCTACTGAAATATTTTGATACATGGACTGTTCATTTCTGGACTCCCATGTAGTCTGGATTCAAGCCTGCAGCTTAGCAATCAGTCTCCAATTAACACTTGTACACTCCACAGGCTCTCTAAAGTATTTTATTATTTTTCACTGTATTCCAGATCGGTGTTTGTAGACAGATTTGAGGAAGTGTTGCACATCATTTATGGAGAGAAGGATTACTGGGAGGTAGTGTAACTTATGTTTTTTCGATGTTTTGTTTTTATTGTTTCAGGTCTGTGTTTGTTGACAGATTTGAAAAGGTTATGCACATCCATTATGGTCAGGTGGAGTTTTATAAGGTAACCCCTAATTTTTCAATAAGTCTTACCTGAGAATTTTAACTTTATTACTGCAAAAGATTGACTTAACTCCTCTTTATTAGAATCTTAAAATAAACCCCTGCTACCTCTTTAAAATAAATTTGAACCTTTTTGCAAAATAAGCCATTCTTTGTTGGTTTTTTAGGACACCATCCCTCAGTAGGTCAAGTCTCCCTTTGGCCTAAGTGGCCAATACTGTTAGGTGTTTGTATTGTGTAGGAGCAATCTGCTACCCCTCCCCCCTGTGTTGCATTTAAGGCTATTGCAGGTACCTCTCCCTGACAGTTTGCTTAGAAGGGTCATGATGGTGCTGTATCCTTAGATGGGACACGTGTAGGCGTATAAATGCAAACTGATGAATTCAATGGTGGGTAGAAACTAAGCGATGGACTTGCATCCCACCCAGGAGAGTAGAGATATTCCTGATCACCTCATGCTGCTGAACCAGATATAAGTGAAGGCCTGATGAGCCACAAGCGGGTGAAGATCCTTACCAGTTCCCACCATTTTATGGAAATCAGTCAGCTTTTTCAGAATGACTCAGAAACCCAGGAAAGGGGACTTAAGGGAGTTTAGATCTTTGGCATTTTGGCACTTGTTGTTTCTGAAGTTGGTCATCATTTATCCTATATCTGCCCCTGACTATGCTTATATGCATATTTTATACCTTTGATATACTTTGTCCCAGTATTATAAGAACAAACAAGATGTTGATCAATCTGGGTTAATATTTGTCACAGGCGAGAAGAAGCCTTGTGTTTGCCAAGGACTTAAGAGAAGAAGGAGACAAATTTCGTAGAGAAGTGTTAAAATCAGATGATGAGAGAGATGCAACTGTCATGGATGCTGACTGGACAAAGAACCAGAAAAAGGAAGGAACTGCCAAGGGAGGTCCGTACCTAGCTGTTCACATGAGGAGAGCTGATTTCCTATATGCTCACCCTGATGGTGTCCCGTCACTGGACAATGCTGTGAAACAGATTAAGGAGATTCTCAAGAAAGAAAAGCTGAAGATGGTTTTCCTTGCAACTGATGCAGATAAAGAAGGTGATTCTTTAACACTTCTGGCAGCTAACTACAGTTTAATTTCCAGGAGTGTTCAAAATTCATTTTCTCATGGGAACACCAACATGTTATCAAGCAAATAAAAGAGATAAGAATAAAGGGATAAGTGAACAAAGTGATATTGTCTCAATGCACCACCAACTTCTCGGAATTGACGCTAAAAGAACAATATGGCTGTCTGGTCTTGAACTTGGGACTGAAACAGTTGAAACCCTTTCATTCTCAATAGTGCTGAAGTAAGGAAATCGTGAATGAAAGAATTTACATTCAGTTTACAGAAATTATACACAAAACATACAGCTGAGTAGTCTGCTGGCAGCCGGTTTTTCTCTAAGGGTCACTAGGATGAGTGTTTAGTCATCGTGAACACAAAAGAGCAGTATGGTGGTGGCCGAGTAGGGAAGAAGGCCGGACAAGGGCAGTATGCCGCGCCCATGTCTCGTCCCATTCCCCTTTAGCCAAAACGTCTCGCCAAATAATCCGTACTGAATTTCGAGAGAAAAACAGACTGCCAGGAGTGTAACAGCTGACCTGCAACAAATCTTTGCCCAATCAGCTTTCATTTGAATGGTTACTAACATTGGGGCTTATTATAAATTACTTAAATCTCCCAGTACGGCACAATAAATAGTATGTACCGCATGAAACTGCTGCTCAATAGCTTTCATTTTATGGTCACTCACTGAGGGTTTATTGACAAACCAAAAAGTTAGTACCACATGAAAGTACTGCTCCTGAGTAGCCTTTATTAGGGGTGGTGAATGGTAAATGCTAGACACTCAGCTAGAAGTTGTGACCAGCATTTTTCTTTGCGTACCCTGAGACATTTTGACTTCTTCAAATGCAAGACTGAGACTTCAAAGTGTTTTAAATGTAAGCTTGAGAAGTTCAGGTTCTAAGATGTTCAGACATCATTTATATATAATAAAAAACAATTGGTACTTGAAGACTTTCTTGGTCTAACTTGCAAAAAAATCAAGACTGTGAGGTGAACATGACCGCTAAAAAATGAGACTGCAAGACCCGGGAAATTCGACAAAAATTTGGCCAGACACGTGGTTTTTGAAGGACCATTTGCTGCCCCTTTTATTAAATGGTCCCACACTAGGGTTTATCCACAGACTGAAAGGTGTTTTAACTGTACTATTAAGTTCAGTCTTCGGGAGGTAAGGGCTTAAAAGAGCACTTGCTGGAAATTTAACTATCATTAACCAATACTCATTGGAAGAATTTGGTTTTTTCCCTGATGATCAGAATTTCCTTTTAACTCCACACAAGCAATATTCTCTCTCTGTTGATTGAAAATATTGAACTGACAATTGAATTGAAGATATTGGTCTATCATGTAGGAAGCCCATGTTCTCCTAGTACAAAAGTTTTTCAAAGCACTTTTGCAACCAACTCTTCTCAGTCCTACACAAAATGTTTATGCCAATCAATTTGGAACACATTTTGTCAATCTGCTCTCAAGCTTTTAATATATCAAGTTCTTCAGGAATAGAGCGCACTCCAATTAGCTCCAAGCAACACTAAGAATAATAGACAACACTAACAATAATTCCTTGTCTTTCAGATGTAAATTATTTGAAGAGCAAGCTGCCCCTTGTGAAGTATGACCCTCCAAAAGAAATTTTGAAAAATTACCGTGATGGAGGAGTAGCCATCATTGATCAGTGGATTTGTGCCCATGCACAATACTTTGTTGGAACATGTGAATCTACTTTTTCATTCCGTATTCATGAAGAGAGAGACATATTAGGTTTCCATGGTGACAAGACTTTTAATTGTCTCTGTGGCGATAACAAAATTGGAAAATGTGAACAACCATCAAGGTGGAGAGTAGTATATTAAACTGTAACAAAACTACTGCCTAGATTTCAAATTGCATATTTTCAAGTGGGTGGGTAGCCAGTGGATTTTATTGATGACAGGAGTAAGATATTTTGTGCAAATTTATTGAGGTTATTAAATATTTTCTGGGAGATGGTTTCAACTGATTGTGGATAATTAATTATTTTGCAAAAATGAGTAAAGGAAAACAATACTTTTTTTAAAAAATTATAATACCAATGTGAATTGAAGAGATCAGATCCTTGCAGTTGTGCTTGCTATTCTTACTTACAAAATATCCGCCAAACTAGCCCATCTAGGATTTGCGGATCATGTGTACTAAAGGCATCCGCAGTCGAGTGTTGATCGATACCCGTTATTGATCCTTGATCAACACTCAATTGACATCTAGATCAACACTTGATCAACCTCCTGACTGATACTTGGCTGACATTCGGTTGACACTCGATAAACATCTAAATCGACACTCGAACGACAGTCGGTCAATAATTGGCTGAATGTCAACTGACCCATATAAATTGATCGATACCAAATGGTATGTCTGCAAAAATTAGTGGACACTCCACCGACTGTCAACCAATATGTCAATCATGTGTCGATCAAGTGTCAATTGAGGATCGATAGAGGGCATCGATCGACACTTGACAGCGTATGCCTTTAGTATACATGATCCGAATTTTCTTCCTCTCCTAACACCCTACTTGATTAGGGAATTTTACTTTATGACCCTCCTGGGAACTTGATAACCTGTTTTGAAAGTACTTTAAAATTTAAATCAAACCCCCAAAGGAGACTAATCTGGGTGTTGCTTGGGCTTTATTTGACCCTTAAAAGACCCTAAAAGATACCACTTAAAACTTAATAGGTTCTTTTACCGGCTGCTGTTCTGGAAAGGAGCCCGCACTAGTAGACTGCACTTGAGAGACCGTTAGAAATCGAGCGTAAAAACAGAAATAAGAGCATTTTTCATTATCAGCTCATCGAGTGCAGCCTAAAAGATACTTTGACAGTTAAAAATGGCGGCATTTTGTCATGAATACCCTGAGACCAGAAAAAAATTTCCTCTTGATCTATACCCCTAAGTGAGACAATGAGCATCCCCAACCCTTTCCTGTGGGAGTCCCCCCCCCCCCCCCCCTCCAGGTGCATTCTTTTTGAGATTGATTTACTATTTTGAGCACTTGCAAAGACATCTGTTGAGGGCTGCAGTAGTGCTCAAGCCCTAATGGCTGAGAGCCAACCATGTTGTTACAATATGCCTGTGAGGTTATAATGGCTGAGAGCCCACCATGTGACCTGCAAATAACTGCCTACAAATAATGGTCTGGTAATGCATGTTCTTGGGCAAGACACTTCACCCTCACAGTGCCTCTCTCCTCCCTCGGCAAACTTAATGCCGAGGGTAACCCTGTGATGGACTAGCATCCCATTCAGGGGTGAGTTAAGTCACTTCATGCTACAGAAACCGGGATAAACTTTGGCCCAGTGGACCACTTGGCTCATAAGCAGACTCTACCCTCATGCGTAGTACAGTCTAAACATGTTTTGCTACAAATAATATTCTGTGCATGCATAATTTTAACCACACTCTAATGTGAAAAATGGCAGATATCTTCCCAGAGCTGTGGGAGAGTGAGTTAAATATGAAAACAAACTTGATAATCAAATGATAAAACAAAATTATTATTGAACTCAGTTATTGCAAAATATTGTGAATTGATCAAATAATTGATCTGCTCCCCACTGACAAATCATGATATTTTGCTCCCCTGATAGGAACAGTTTTTACTTGTTGTTTCTATTAATAATAAAATTATGGGTGGCAGGATGCCTGTATGCAAATATCAGTGTTTGTAAGGAAGTTTGCTAAATAAAGGAGTAATCATCCAAATATATAAAGTCGTTCAAGAGTGTTTTCCACTTTCTTAGCTGTCCCAGTAGAGGACACTCGCGTAGTCAATCTAAATGTTCACAGGAAGAATCATAGCCATTGTCACTAGGAAGATGAATATGGTTCCAGGAAAGCTGGGTTATTGGAAATTTCAAGGGGGAGGGGGGTCCCAGAAGCCAAAATTTTTAACAGAATGTATGAACCAAACCTGGACTTTCTAGGAGGGATTGTCGGTGGGGGGACCAAATGTCTGTCCACTGGAAGGGTATGGATATTTTCTGGAACACAATGCACAATAAAAATTGGCTTATGTTAACTTGCTGTGATTTATAAACATTCCAGATTGACTTGGCTTCTTTCTGCTGACACTTTTCCTTAACACTGTGGTGTTACAGAAACTATCCATACCCTCCCACAGAAGGTTTTTTTGTTTTGAACCCTCCCATTCCTCTGGGAATTCCTATTTAGCTTCATATTTTCCTTTCAGAATTTTGGCTTTTGAAATCCCCCTCCCTCTCAGAATTTTCAATAACCTTCCTGGAACTAAACATTTTGTGTCACTCTAAGGGGTAATTAAAGACAACTTACTACGACCAGTCCGCAGCCAAGCAAGGCAAGGTGCCCTCCTCAGGATTTCCAAAATAACTTGATTCAGTCGTCAGAAACATTTAAAAGAGCTGTTTTGATTTGGATTAAGCAGAAATTTCCAAAAAGAAAGTTAGTTACTGGAACCATACTCACCGACCCGTCCCTTGAGAAGAAATTCCATATATGGATTTGTATAGAGAGGCCAGGCTACTGAGCTTTTTGGACAAAAAGTACGTGACTGTGGCATAATCTTTGATTGCTGGAAAGGAAATATTTAGCACTGTGCTCGCACATATCTATTTCGCGTAATTTTTGACGAAACGGAAGAGATGACCGAGTTTGAAAAATTTAGATGTTGGGATCTGAAGAATATGAAAGAATTTCGTGTTGTTATTCCCAGGGCAGCAAGCGATTGGACTGGGTACAAGACAATGCGCCTTTGGCGAAACTCGGATCTCCCCTTCTCGCAGGTAATGAATTTGTTCGATGAAACTTATTTGTCATTTTTTTTAGCAAGACTTAAGGCTAGTTTTAAATTTTTTTTTTTATTATTTTTAAGAAAGGCTACTAGGGCAATAACCCGACAAGAGACCTTCAATAAGAGAAGTCACGGCATCCTGCATGCTGATAAGACATAAAATTTCTTCAGAACTTTCTTTCGCTGCTTTTTTTTCATATTTCAACAGTTTTCGCATGGTCCGGATTTGTATCCTGGGTGATTCAATTATCCAAGATGGTTTTAATTTTAGGGGAACGCATATGCTTGGTGAGGAAAAGACATTCATCGTAAGCGGGCATGTGTAAAAAATTTTCGCGATCGCGTCGATCGATGGACAAGTCTTGGTACGTGTCTGTAGTGCGTGACTACAACATCTTACGGGGGTAGGGGTGGGAAGTGTTTTGTACACAGTAAAAGCCATAGTACGTCGTAATTTTGCTTGATGTTTGACTTTGCATGACTTACCATGCAGATATCTGTTAGCTGGCTGTTAAGAAAAGTGTGTTACATGATCTTTCAAGACATAGTAGCTTACTTGGGGAATTTTGGCCAAATTCCAAGAGTCTGGCTGTGTCAAATTTGTTTCATGCCCTTTCAGGGTAGACTTAGACTCGCGGAAAAGTTATTAGTCTCACTGACTTACAAAGTCTCAAAATTACTATTTGATACCACTCCAAATTATAGATTTTGTAAATACAAAAAAGTATATAATTTTCATAGGACTCCAGGAAATCTGTCCAACCTGTTTTATCAAGATGAGTCTGTAAGCAGTTTCTCAAACTAAACACACATGCTTGGATAAAAGTAATTCACACCTTTGAAATTATATCAATAATAACCTCAATATTTGTGAAAAATATGCTGGTTTAAAATTATGTTGCTTTGAGTTTAATTGAATATAAACACCGAAACATACCAAGACAAAAAGTGGAGTTGTTGAGTACAAAATTAAAATGAGGGTCAATGCAAAGTTGTGCCCCAGCGCTTAGTTCTTGACACTGTACTCACATGTATGCATAGACCTTGCCACAATGCGAGCTTTGTTTCTGATCATTCCCAGACTTCCTCATACCCGGCATGATTAAGTGAATATTTTTGACATACCATAGGTATTAATTTCACCAATTCACTGATCAGGGATGTGTTAACAGATTACAGTCTTTCCTTCATAATACATGTACCTATTTTCAAGTTCCAATTAAATGCAATTTGTGCCAAGGATTTGCCTGCAGTTTGTGTAAATTATAAAGTGGCAGGCAAGATGCAGCCCTATCCAGTCAGTCTTTAAAAATGAATTCAACTTCTCGTTCTGGTGAAGTTTTTGAAGAAAGTTTTCGCTTTGTTTGATGTGAGTAACTCTCGGTTTAAAGTAGCAACCTTGAGCTTGCCATATAAGTGTTAATTAAATAGTTCCTCTTTTGATCGAGGTATGTCATTAATTTCTACTGAAGGGCAGTAGATTTTCATTTTATCTAGGAAGTATTCAGACATGTATATATATTTTTAAGATTTATATATAAGTATCTTCTCCCACGAAAACAGAGAGAACGTTTGGTTAGGAATTGAGACACGTTACAGCATAGCATACTCCTTGCTGAGCTACTTCCGGTTTGTAGGTCAACTATGCAAACCATGAAAAACAAGAACTGTACTTTGGTGCCAAAATAAAACCACTTGCTGATGAGCGTTTGACACCGAGTGACAATTAATATCATAATCACCCTGGTTCTTTAATATCGCTTTTGAAAAAGACAATATCAGCTTAGCACTGAATTACGCAAGCTTTGTACCAGGAAAATTCATCGAACGAACTCAATATCCGTTATTTTATCGTTCGATGCTCGATTCTCGACTTGTGGAAGGTGTGATACTAAGTATAAACAGCGCTTTAAATGTAAATTCTTAATAAAATAGTTGTTTTCTTCGATCTCTCTTTTCTGAGGTTGTGAATTCACTGATCGAAGTCCGTTCCAGCTTCGTTTATCGTTGCGAGAGCACAATTCTCCTAATTTTCCCATGAATCGTTTTCATATCAGCTACTACGTAATCCTTAATTTCTTCGA
The DNA here is from genome assembly GCF_042242905.1 of Orbicella faveolata. NCBI lineage: Eukaryota > Metazoa > Cnidaria > Anthozoa > Scleractinia > Merulinidae > Orbicella > Orbicella faveolata. The sequence goes on from NW_028301540.1 coordinate 5,206,094, forward strand.
ATTTACGCTTTCTCCTTTTCTTTTTCTTCCAGATTTCATGACGATGAAGAATTTCGCGCCGTGCGCGATATCGCTCGCGAAGGAGGTGTGTTCGAAACACGCACAGGAAATCCTATTCTTCACTTTTCTCTGATGAGACAATCAATTCTCCTTGGTTGGCTTTGTCTGATGATGGCGCTCATTGTTTTATCGACCAATCACACAATTCATCGTATAGGGTGGTCTTAGCATTGATGCAATCGCCTAGAGCATGTGATATTTGCACGAGGGTTTTGCTGATACAAGAAGCTCGGAGTGGATTCTTACGCCGCCATTTTGATTAGCGGGAAAGGAATTTCAACTCGCTTCTAGGGTGGTCTGTTTGGAGGTGAAACGGACTGCAATATCATCCTGAAGGTTTCAAATACTCCCATCCTGACTCTTTGGTGTTCTGGTGTGGTTTCGACGAGAGTCAGCGCGGAAAATAGAAGACGAAAATTTGGTGTTTTTTGCATATATCAAGTTTGGTGTGTTCTTTTGCGAGATTAGAACACGCACCACCAAGACGTGGCGGTCACGTGCTCGTCGCGCTAAAAAAACGTTTTCTCTACTCCCCTTGAATGGACTTTAGAAACTTTAAATTTTGAGGTGAACTTAGTCTTGTGCTTAATATTTTGGCCATAATTCCCTGTTGTAAGCAGCCGCGAAAATGCTTTCAACGGGGCCTCGTTGCCATCGGCAGTCATTGTGAAGTGAAGTATGGTAGATGGCTCAAATGGCTCCCGCACTGACCGAGGCGACCGCGTCTCCAGAGTCCTCGAGGAAGAATTCTGTGGATCGTCACTATTCATCAACGGTACAAGGGGAACTTAAGCAAGAGAATACTGGTCGAGCACTGGACTTAAAGCTGGTTTCTCCGAACGGACTTGTACGATTGATAAGTGACAATAACATTGCAGACATTACAAATACTATCAAGCCTTCGGAGCAGAACACACCCATAGTTTCAAGACTCACCGGAGATTTGAGAGGGAAAAGTGAGATGCCAAACGGACATTGTGATGAACAACTGCAAGAGAGTGCCGCAGATATGGCAAGTAATTCCGCTGCTACAGAGGAAAAGCGAAATTCGTGCCTTGATCTTCCGCGAAAGACATGTGCTTCAACGGCGAAGACTTCGGCTGGTACATGCAATACTGTTTGTGAAAATGAAGAGAAGAGTCGAGTTTCGGAGCATCCGGTAGCTAACTTAGAATTTGGGAAGGCCTTAATTCCTCAAAGGACTACACAGGCTTTTCGACGGCAAGGAAAACTGGATGGCCGAGCGAGACGAATCGAAACGCGCCTTCGCAAACTTCAAGCGCGGCAACTGAGTGACCATGTGCTTCAACAATTGGAAAATTTGGCGGAAAAGCGTGGTGAATCTCGCGATTCCTTCTCCGCTAATTTCGAACCAGTTGGAAATTCAGGGGTCGGGATTATTCCCGAAACTAAAAGCGCGTCGAATATTTCAACGGGAATAAGAGCAGATCGAGTTGACATCAAAGCTGTGCCTGGAAATCTTGCAAGCCGGGCGAAAAACAACAACGCAACGAGTGTCGACAGCGTATTGAAAGAACTGGAGCGTATTTCAGCTGAATCTTACAACTCCGAAGGGAGCATCTTGACTGATTTAAAACAAAATTTCGATGCTGTAAATTCAGTGGAAAGCTGGAGTTCGCAAGTTGAATTTCTGGAGAGCATTGATGATTCAGATGCCACCGAAGCGAGTTCCGGAGAAGAAAGCGACGAAGAAGGTGAATCGAAAAAAACGAAACTACGGAGCAAACGGTGAGTACAATTTTATTATCTTGTCGAAAGTATGTATGATCGCCTTTGGAAGCGAAAAAGAAATATCTTTTCGCATCTTGCTTATTATCAAGAAAAAGCGTGGGAGCGGAACTGTGCCGCGAAATTTATCCGCAGCGAGACTTTTCCAAATTTATTTAATGGAGGATTATGGATTTCTGCCTGTTTTTGAACTTTTGTCAGGTTATATTCAACTTCTAAGGTTAACGGGAGACTTTTTTCACGTAAAAGTCGAGTTCTGTTCGAAATCTGTAAGCAATGTGGATGACATTTTAAATTTCCCTCGCACGAAATTTACAACAACGAAATAACGCGATCTGAAGCGGGAAATAGCTACCATTTTCATCTTCATTCCCCTTTTCAATGAAAACACTCAAATTATTACCGCAAACTGAGCGATCACAAGCTTTTGAAACAATGTTTCGCTGTTTTTCTATGTTGGGAATTTTAATGCTGTTGGGCGATTCGTTTGCCTATCGTATTTTCCTGACATTGCATTCCAATTTCTCTGTTTTGGTCTGACATCAAGGCCTTCGCAAAACTTCATATTGACCAGTGACTTAGGCTAATTCGCGATAAATGTTGAGGAGTGAACGTTTAAATGTGCCTTTAGATGTTGTTTCTCGGTTGTATTTTGTTTATTTTCCATCTTCTGTCCTGTTTTAAGAAAATTTGCATATTATGTCGTCGATGCTATATAAGGAAATTTTTAATTTTTCAGAATGGCTTTTTCCCAATCCTAATTTTATTTGAGATGTATTCCAAATTTACAGTTTTATGTTTACAACTGATTTTGTGAATTTTCAGGAAGCTGTAGTATCACGCTATCTTTTTTGTTTTCTACTACAGAAGATAAATTTTTTGTTTTCTAGTTTGTACTTGTTTTGAATGAATTATTCTCATCAGGGCTTTTCTTTGTACCTGGTAAATATTTGAAATCTTGGTGTATACGACAGAAAAATAAATTATTTATATATTTACATTTTTGATGACCAGCAAGTATAACCTTATAAAATTGTCAATGCAAATATTTCTCAGTAGGTTTGTGTAAATCATTCACTTGTCTGGATTCAAATCAGCACCTTTGCATGCCTTTTGTTTGTAAACATGTTATAGGATTTTTCACTTAAATCTCAAGATCGTATGCAAGGGTACATGTACACTATATAAACCCTGCCAGTTGATTGTAAGAATGGTGTTCTTCTCAAGCATCGTTCACACACAAAAATTGTTTTTAAAATGTACTTGTTATTGCACCTATAGTAGATGTTGTTCTAGCAAGTTCTTATCATATAACAGTATTTGCGTGTGTGAATGTCGCATTATTTTTAAGTTAACATCGCTATGGTGTGTGTTAGTGTAAAGTCAGATAATTTGCTTCGTTTCATTATTGTTTCATATTGAGTCACTTAAACTATTAATTGACATGCTAAGTTAAGTGAATAGTGAAAGATGTTCTGAGATCTTGGAATTATCACATTTTATTTTCAGTTGTATCCTGTGCCATAATAGTTAAATTAAATCATGAGTGAGGCCTGCAAGAGAGATTTCTTGTTGAGAAACTTTGACATTCCTGTTTACTTTGTAAAATTATATGGTATTGCTATATCGATTCAACAATGTTGTTATGCAATCATGCAGATTTGAAATTTGAGTACCTACTTTTCACTGTTGTATCTTAAGACAATGGCATAGTAGCTATTCTCTTTATGTGTAACTTACAAAGGAGGTTAATGAAGATGGGCTTTAAATTAAGAATGGCTTAAATGCATTTGTATTTGAGAACATTCTCAGTATTAGCCTCCACTTCAAACTATTGTTGTTCAACTTGAACAACGACGATATTTTGTTGTAAACCATTGATATTTAGTTAATTGTATTGTTGCAAACAGGGCGAAGATTTTCAGGAGGCAGTATCGCCTGGAAGAAGGCATAATAGCTTCCCATTGGTCGTGGCTCCAGTCTCAGATCATAAACGTTGAAAGACAGATCAGGCGATATGATGATCTTTACAAAGGAGGAAGGTTGAGGAAAGGAACAGTAAAACTTCAAGCTTGTTCCTCAAATGCTAACTTAGCACGAGGCAGCAACGACATTGATGGTAATGGAATTATAAAGGGCATTAAGAACAATGCTGTGTCAGTGTCTGCTTTAGACATTGCCAAGTCTAAACACTATGTTGATCACAGTAAGAAGGATTCATCAAAAGAGTCTGATAACCATGTACCAAATGGAGTCAAGCGTAACCTCCTTGAAAGTTCCTTGTTGAATGATGAGGATGTTCCACTCAAGCGGTATCGAACAGTCCTTCCAAATGATTCTACAGACAGCAAGCTCTGTGGCTCTTTGCCATCCACTTCAAACGATGTGTTTCCTCAATGTGCAAGAACTAGAGGAGTTTATACAGTCAGGAAGCGGCGTTTAGTACACTTATCGCACATTCGACATAAGCCCAAACCTCATTCATTGTACTGTGGCTGTGTAACTCCTTCCACACCTTGTTTGATTTGTTCTAATTCGTCAAGGACATTACCGGTGGTTAGTTCCAGTCAGACGACGGCAGAGAAGGTGGCGTCCCTGGATGGTTCATTCCATCCTGTGCTTTCTTTTTGTACAGGTAAAGGCAGAAACATTTAGCCATAATAGAACCGTTTATTCTGAGGGAAAGGTTAGAACTTTCATATGATCTGCTGCAAAACGTTTTATTAACTGGGAGTAGCATGTTGGTGTTATTTTGGAGACTTTCATTCCCAAACTACAACACAGCTGTGTCATTCTTTCAAAGTGTGAAAACATTCTGTGTCATACTTGAGACCAAAGTGTCAATTCTTATGAGATGTCATGGACAATTTGTCTTAAGCAATTGAAATGCGCTGGTGTGTGACACAATCTTGTTGAATTTCTCAATATAGTTTTAGTTTTCCAATTTTTTTTTTATTGTTGTTATTATTCAAAACATGAGCAGAACATGTCTCTCTGACTTAACTCCAAATTGCCCTGTTCTTAACTTTTGTATTTCTATGCCCCTTTAAATGTGAGTACTGCTAAGGATGGGGAAGTTCAGTTGTACAAATGCAAATGGGAGCCACAACTGAGATTTCCACCATAGGTGACAATATAAGACCAAGGCTTTGGTGCATCTGCATTCTAAAGGCAGCTTTGGCCTATACTGCCTTGTATGAGTTATTTTGGCCAAAGCCATTGTTCCAAAAATTTGATTGAAAATCTAAATTATGTAGTGGACATAACATTGCAACACACCCAATGAAAATTGAAATGTGAAGCAATTACATTTTTTAAGCTCACTACAATTGATTGACAATTTTATCACCAATGGGCCTGTTGAAGATTTTCCTGTGTAGACATGTTATACACATGAAACAATAAGGTCGCCATTTTGATGGTCAACTGATGACTAGAATTTGATAGTGCTTTTTGGTTATCAAATTATGTTCGTCTCAAGTTTGTTCCAAGCATGACACAGGCCTTAGGAGATTCATGATACCAACACCAAACCTTCATCAAAACAGGAGCAAGTCTATTATAGCAAACTAACATCAAAGAGCAAGCCTTAGATATAGCTGATAATTTGATTAATTTGTAGCGAGACAGACCGGGGCTGCGTTCAGGCTTGTAACCATAAATGCCATTATCAAAATCAGATGACTGCAAACCTTAGTGCTCTATTTCCTCAAGGGAATAAAAAAGCTGAATAATCAGTGAACTGAATTGTGACTGATGTGTCCTCTGGTGTGCTTTTAGACATTCCTCTCCAGTTGCATTTTGGTGCATTGTTGAAAAGGGGTGGCTTTGAGAAGAGGACCAAACCACAAGCATTGAGAACTACATCACAGATAGTAGAGAAGAAGTAAGTCAATTATCCTTGGTTACCGTCATTTTTGTTTTTTCTCATTATTCAACAGACAGTCTATTCTTAAGCAATTGTGGAAACCACGGTCAGTTTTGTTGGGTATGGAAAAATTGTTGCAGGTATCGGACTGCGAAAATGCAGTTATAAGTATACTGAGCAGTGACTTGACTATGAGTGAACTACAAAAAATTGCAATTTTATGACTCATGGCCAGTTAAAACAATTTTAAAGCCCTCTTTTCTGCTGCAGACTATGTAAGACCTGTAGTGATAAATATGAGTTGGTAGCAAATGCTAATTGTTACCAGCATAATTAATGTAAACCTGGCGTTTTTGTCACAAAATGAAACACTGTAATGCTTGTTTTTCCTTTCTTTAATTGATATCTGTAACTGCTCCCAGTTTGCTTTAAAGTCTTGAAAGCAAAGTTGTGCTAGCTATATCATGGACAGATGGGTCAGTGTGGAGGTTGCTAATTAATTCTTCTACCCTTGAATAGCATGGAAACCGGCCATTTAAGTTTAGCATAAAAGGTGGCCATGTCATCGCTAAGAATAGCAAATGAAATAAGACAGTGTTATTGAAATGTAGATTTGTTCAATCAGCTGTCACAGCTGAAGTTGAGACTGGAGGTAGTTTGGGGCACTGCTTAGTTTAATACCTGTCACTTTTTAACCAGTAGTCATTATAAATATTAAAATGTGTGTATCACATCAAAGACAGACAGGTTGAACTATTAATTTAGTGTTTTTATTGACTTCTTGATGCTGTAAATTTGTTATGCTAATTTTGAACTTCATAATGTAAATTAGTTTTCCTGAATGGAACGTCTGCATGGTGTTGTTTTGCGAAAGATTTATTTCTACTAGTCAAAACTCTGAAAGGATTGCTGTCAAAATGAGAGAAAAACCTTAGTTTGCTTGTATTTTTTTTGTTAGGCTAACTATGTACAGATTTAGTTTAATGTTCGTATTTTGTAATTTATAAGGAAACCGCCTGTGGTGACCAAGACAGGAAAAAAACGTGGACAGCTGGCCAAGGGTGCTGCAGCTTCTCTTTTGTCCTCTGCTAGTAAGTAATTTAAGGCCAATTAATTATGTTATCGGTGTTTCCTGAGATGTCTCATATTGAAAAAGATTTTAATTTCCATGTTGATAACCTGATCAACTGTCTTGAACAGTTTTCTGATTTCCTCGAGTGTTTTGAGTGTCAAAAGCTACATGTTATGATAGTGTCAAGTTTTTACAGCAAGGTATTTGAGGTCTAGGGTTTACAAAGCCATAAAAGAGAGGCATTGAAGCTCACATCACTTTCATCTTGTGGTGTTTTTATTACAGTCAAAACAGCTGAGAGCATTCTGGCCAAATAGTGGCTGCTGCTTAATCCAGTATTGCTTAGATTTTTAAATCAAAGATTCTTAACTGAAACTGCATAAGGCAATCATTGAACATAGAGAGGCTTCTGCAAATCCAATAAAATTGCATTTTTTTTGTTTCTGTGATTTTCTCACCTTTTCATTTCAAGGTAGATTAGTGGGAAACCTGGGGGGAGGAAATTTGCAGGTGTGATAAGTATATCAAACTGCAGGAAAGGTGTTTGTTTGCTTGGGGGAAAATGTATGACACAATTTTTTTTTAACTTTCCAGAGTATAAATTTTAGTCAAATCTCCTATAAGGAAACAAACTCCTATGAAGTAGTGTTCCATGTACGCAGCTGCTCAGTTTCCAGGTTTGGTAAATGGTAATTGCCAAGTCTTGTGATTTTTTTTTTAAATTTTATTTTAGAACTCCACAATCAGAAGTATGAGAGAAAGCGAGGTTATTCTGTCTCTACTCCAAAAAATGCATCTAGAGGAACAGAAAACAAGATAAGTCAATCAGATGGGCCAAGGAAGAAACGAGCGGCAGCAATAAGTGCTGGTAAGAAAGTAAACTCATCCATGTTGTTGTGGTGGTTGTTTTTACATTAAAGGGAATCTTGACTGAAAAGCGTTTAAGCTTCCAAAGTGCACGTAATGGTTCTCTTTAACTCATCCCATCCAGGGCTTTAAGTTAATTTCTCTGTAATTGTTTTGAATCCAAAATGTTTAGTGTTCAGTTAAATCACCTGAGGGTTGCCATGTTTACTTTGTGGTAAATTATGAGGTCATTGCACTGTGAAAGTTCTCAATATGGAGTCCACAGAAGAAGATAATTTCTCATTAGGAGGACTTCTGTATATCTAGATTCCTGCAATGCTGTATTTTAAAAATGTCAATCCATGCAATAGTTAACAGTAACTGCAGAATTTCTTGTGCACTCATTGGCTAATTTTCATTGTCAATAGGCAGACAGACACATGAATTTATAATTTATGCAAGCGTCAACAAGCGAGAGCAGGCGATTTAACAATTTGTGATCGTAAAAAACGAATTCACGTCAGTTTTTTATGCGTCTGTCCTGTTATTGACAATGAATTTCATCATAACATTGTCAAAGTAGTCTGCGGATCCACCCGGCTATCACCCTGTGGATCCACAGCCACTTTGACAATGTTATGACAAAATTCATGATCAACAACAGGACAGACGAATGAAAAACTGGTGTCAATTTGTTCAATGTCATAATTTCCCATCAGGCTAAGCAAAGATAAACATGGCAATGCCTGGGAGATTTGAAACTCTAAAATACCAGAAGCAAAACACCTGGCATTCCAAACAGGCAAAGACTTGTCAACTACAAATTGAGGAAATAAATTAACATGAACACCAACTTTTGATTTGAAACAAAACTGTTTTTAAGCCGAAATTTCCTTTAATGTGATTGTGTATAACAGCAGGCTGTGTTATATTTGGCGTATTTTTATCATTTGATAAATGGCATGTTGCTTGTTCCATAGACCCTGAATTTTTTTTTCTCTGGGTGCTCTATAAACTAAATTGCTCTCAGTTTTCTGTTAAAAAGAAAACCACTGGTAGGCACGTAGAAGCAAAGGATTCTGTTGATGGTTTGCTGTGTACCAAAACTGCTTCATGGTATCATAATCCTAATGTTTGTCTAAAATATATTTTTTGATGCTTTACCAGCTGCCCAGCTTCAGAAGCGTGCACGCAGTTTGTCACTTCCAACTGTGGTGTCATCACCTTCCACTCCAACATCAGCTCCCAGTCCTACCCCAGGTTTTACGCAGTCTATGCCACCATCCACCCTTAATTCCTTGTTGAAGAAGAAGAAAGGGAACAATGCATTTGACATCAACAATATTGTGATTCCATACTCAATGGCCTCTGCCACAAGAGTTGAAAAACTGCAGTACAAGGAGATCCCAACTCCGAGCTGGCGAGTGAACGATGTAGCTGATGATGATGAAACTAAGATGGAGGTATGCTTGACTTGCTTTGATAATGAGGGTCCAACACACCAAGGAAATGTCTCATAGTTAATGTTCGCTTCCTTGTGCTCTTCTCTCTGCTACTAACAAGATTATGATCAGCCAATACCCAGTGTGTAAAGACAATCATGTCAGGTAGCTGGTGGGACTAGTTGATTCGGTCCTTCCCTTCTTACCTGATGCACAAGTGAAGTTTTTTGAGGCAGAAATTATGGAAAATTAAAGGATCTCAGTCACAGTAGTTTGAGTTATTTTGGCCATTTACAAAATGATCTTTAATTGAAGGAAACCTGAAAATAGCAGTTAGGTAAGAAAGAAAAGCACTTAAGTGATAATAAAAAACCATAAGGAAACAAGGATGGAGAAGGCTAACATGGATTGCAAATGACAAACTTGAAAAATTTAGGCTAAACTATTCAAAGACATGTAAACCGTGATGTAGTAGAAGAAGGGTTAAGCCCGATTACCAGCGAATATTTGACACTTTTAAGAGCAGTTTGAGCCTTATATCTAATTTAAACCATGATGTAGCTTGTTTAAAAACACACTAGTATTGTGAGAGGTCAAATTTTTTTTAATGTAATTTTTTTCTTGGGTTAGTGAAAATGACCGTCAGGCTAGCACATCCTGGTTGAAACTTCTTCTTTGGCAAGCTCAAAAACTGATTTTATGTGCACCCTGATATCCCTAATTTCCGTGATCATTGCTCGCCATTGATTAACCTTACACTGATCTTTACAAGTTGTATGAAATACAAAACAGAAAAATATCTTCAAGCTTCACTTATTCATGCAAGCACCCCCTGAGTTATAGTTAAGGAATTTTCCAATGTGCCACAAGGTATTGATGTACATGTAAAAAGATGTAAACAGAAACGGGAAGATGGGAAAACACCCAGAGAGTATTTCCGGTTGAAACAAAAAAGTGTGTGGTCTTTGAAATACCGGATTCTTTCTATAAACGCAGCCTGAAATACTTAGCTCTTGTCAATGGTAGCCCACCTGTCACTTTGGTGATTTCAAATTTTCTAAAAATTTTACTCCAAAACACGTGAGTGTTTTGTTTAATGCGTTGTAAAGCACATGTTTAAACAGTCTTTGTCTTGTTGGACAGGAGGACCAGACTGAAAAGGACAGTGAGGAGGACACGTCAGATGAGGTGTACATCTCAAGACACGGATTCTGTGAGGAGCATGAACGCAAACGATTCCTGGGACTGGTAAAAAAGAAGAGAAAGCGAACCTCGCGACAAAGCAGTGAAATGAGCCTTCCAGATCCACCATCTCCACTGGGTTATACGGACAGTCAAGGAGGCACCCCGCCTGGGACTCCTACGTGTAATACACCTTTGCCGACACCAACTGGGAACTCGGTACCAGCTACAATCTCTGTTCCTTCTGCTTTTCCTCCCCCTCCTTCAGCTTCTTTGTCCCCGTCTGGGACTCTCACACCCACCTCAGCAATGCCACCATCCATGGAGAGATTTCATCGCTCATTTTCAGACTCTAAACTTTTGCATCGAAGGTCGTCTTCAACTGACAGGTCAGAAAAATCAGTGAATGATGAGGAACTCTGGCCACCGGTACCTCCATGGCCAGAGAGGACATTTCCATTATCAGAATCGGATGTCTCTTCACTCAAACTTCCTACTCCTCTGCCCACACCAGCTTCTTCTGTACCCGCTTCCCCTTCAGCGTCATCGCCTGGTAGCCCTATGTGTTCACCTTTAGCAAGTCCGGCCTCTGATGCAAGCAGCGAAAAGAATGAATGGACAGTCAAACTTGTTACGGACCAGGGACCAGGCTCAGGTGGCGACTCAGGAGGAGCGCCAAGAAAAGGAATTGTGTTAAAACTAGCAAAAAGATAATAGGGAAAAATATGTAAAGGGTATTAACACATCGGTTGTCCAGGCAAACAGCTGCCTTCATATATCAAGAAAGGGCTTTGATAACACTTGTATATGATATATCTGGGTTAGTTATGGCGTTTTTACATGTGAGAAAAAAGTAGAAGCGTGCTTTTCGTTGTAGTGTTATTAGTAGGGTCATTTTGTGTTGCCCTTTCTTGATTGAGGACTAGTTTGTTGTCTGTGACTCCTGTTAGGAGTATGTTAGAAGTTCATGGCTTGATTTGAGATACCACCCAAAGTATTAATGATTGAAACAACCGAAAAAAAAAGAACGAAATTTGTCCGAGTATAATGCATGTACTTTATACGTAAGCATTCTTTCGTTGAGAGAGAATTTTTCTCACTAGTCATGTTTGTATATAGCCCGCATATTTCCGCTCGAGTAACACTTGTATTTTATGAGTTTTAAACATCGTGTACATTGACATAAACATAGATTTGTAGAGGTTTGGTTACGACAAAAATGGCAACTTTGTGAATAAACTGATTTATATTATACGCTGTTGTTGTGTTTCCTCATTTTGGCATTGGTGGAACACTTGGTGCTAATGAGTAGTTTCCTAACTTAGTTATGGGAGTTTACATTGCTCGGCCAGTAAAAGAATAATAAAGCAAAACATTGCTGAAACGATTCTAAACGGGATAGAAAGACCAGGAAACAAAAACCTACACAATATTATGGAAGATTGACTACAATCTTGTTCACCCGAGTATCCACTTTCTAAGCGGTGTCTCAAATTATTTCAATACTCTCAAGTTTTCACCTTGGCAGCTTTATCATTAATTATCATATCTTGGTCAATTTATTTATTTTATATTTGAGTGATAAATGTCGCAGGAGGTGGAGAGCCTCAATAGACAAAGCATAACCTGTTTAGCAGGGTGAAGTCTCGTTTGTTTTATGGTCTTGGGTACCCGAGACAACCCTCCTCCTGAAGCAACTTTGTCGAGCGTCTATATATGAAACGTCGTCTCTGTAACTGAGGAAGAGCTGACCCCGCATGATCATTCATAACCCTTTATTGAATAATCAAATGTGCAAATATCCCTCTTTCTTTGTGGTTTCCTCGGTCATTAGATCAAAGTAAGTGGGTTTTGCGGAGTTAATTTTCACTTCTTTGACACGAATTTCTGCTTTAAATCCTAAATCTATCATTTGGTGACACTCGCCAAGCCAAGAATTGTCTCGGTTTGGTGAGCCAAATTGTTTATATGAAGAAACATCGTCTCGCCTGCCAGGGTTACCCCACCTGCCGAGGCAATACAACTCGCCCACCCGAGTTGTCTCGCCCCCGAGACGGATTCGCGATCCTCTTGTAAACGGTCGGTTGAAGTCTTCAAAGAAATAAGAAAAAAGTTACCTCGGTTAGGGTAACTTGGAGGGAGATTTCTCGGATAACCGAGACCATATAATTGGGGCGTCAGACAGATCGCGACAGGAAATGAGTGGTGCAGGAATTATCTGATAATTATAAATGAACGGGGTAACGGGCCAACTCCTACCGCCTGGGGGTGGGTGGACAACATAACACCGGTCCAGTCGGTGATGACGACGGAAAGGCTTATGTGGAGGAAAATAAACCAGGAAATATCAACTTTTGGCCTGTTGATGAGCTGAGTTGACTACAAATGTGCCCTTGATTTTTTCTGATTGCCAGCAATCAAACTTTACCTGATATGGCAGGTTGAAAAACAAGCAAGGTCGATCTTTTCCGGGTAGTCTGAGAATTTTCGATCAAGTGAATCGGCGAGAGCATTAAAAAAAATTGAAAAAAGAATAATAGGAAGCCCGGGGAATTCTAAAACAAAACCGAGGGGTTGTTTTCCATAAAGCTCAATTTTTTTTTTTCTAATAACCTCACTGAAGATGTTGAGAGCGAAACACGCTTAGGGCGAGTAAAAAAAGCGTGATTCAAAACCGTTCCAAGATTGCAGTCTAAATTCTCATCGCTGTTTTTCATGGCTACAATTTTAACTTGGAGAATTTGGCTTCTGAATCTGACTTTTTCACAGTTAATGATTAAAGGCTTAAAATTCTTAACTTGAGTTGATTATAAAGGTAATTAGGGAAGCTAATCACTATTCCAACCGCTGGAGATTAAATGGCTTTGTAACAATGCAGTTTAATGGCTTTTAATGCACTCCAACGGTTTTTTCAGACTATAAGAGGGTTTTTCTTGAAGTTCGTAACATGCTTGGAAGTACATGTAGATTTACAAGACGGTTTTGAAACGACCAAATGAGAGTTAAACAGAGTCAATACTGTTTACCCTTTACATGACATGATTTTCTTTCTTTCACTGAAATTATAATTGCCTGATTCTGAAATTTCTTGATATGTTGTGTTAGAGAATCCAGCTGTTTAATTCTACATGCGCGCTTGTCACATTGTGTTTCTTCAGTATATAATTTTAATCCCATTTATCAAAAGAATGATTAGCCGTGCCTGTAATCTTACTTTTTGTAGTTCAGTATTCCTTTATTCCTCGCGCAACGTAGAATATTTCGTTTTGCGCGAAAATGACCGGTTAAAACAGTTATGACTGGGGCGATTAAAACCTTCCTTCCACTTGAATCCGCACTGCAATACAGAACAGCTGTCGCGTCCAGGCAGCGACTACTGAAAAAAAATTTGTTCAAGCTGAATTATTAAAAAATCGACACGTAAACCTCATTCTGAAAGTATCACTCCTTTAAATCGCGCCTCTGAACAACGTAGGGTAATTTTATTCACCTACAGAAGGCAAATAACGTGCGTTCTTTTCACTGGTTGAATCGCGGTTATTTTTCTTACAAAACAAACACACCTGTGATTTGTGCTTTTTCCGTTACTAAAAGACTTCAACAACAATATAGCGCTATTCACAAGAAATCCATTAATGTCGGAGAGAATGGAGGTTAACATGCTCAGAGAGATATTAGTGGTTTTAGCTTATTTTCTGTGCTATATTCAATTTGCGGTCAGCGCCCGAAACAGCGAAGGGGAACCGGATGAAGATGGCGCAAAATCGAGTGGTCGAAAAATTCTGGTCTTCGGTGGGAACGGTTTTATTGGAAGCGAAACCGTACGAAGACTCCTGGATAAAGGAGACGAGATTACCATCGTGAACCGAGGGAATTGGTACTTCGATTCAAGCGAGCGCATCAAACCGTTTGTAAAAGCGCATTTTCTATGCGATAGAGACAAACTGCTCAAAGTTGACTGCGAGGAGCTTTTAACATCCGGGTACTACGACGCTGTGATCGATTTCAGCTCGTACAATGCGAGGCAGATAAAACAGGTGGTCGACATATTACATGGTCGAGTTGGTGTTTATATCTACATCAGCACCGATTCAATTTACGAGGTCTGCGAGAAAAAGCATTCTGGACTTAGCACTGAAGAAGACGCAGTCCGACCAAAGAGCCCGAAGAAGCGCCTGGAACTTAAGAGAGAGGAAAAATACGCGCATGATAAACTTGCTTGTGAAGAGGTACTCGAACAGGAGAGGAAATCTGGTGGATTCCCGTACGTAGCTTTAAGACTCCCGGATGTAATCGGACCACGTGACAGTTCCTTCCGCTTTTGGACCTATCATCTGTGGATACGCATCCACAAGGCCATTCAACATCCGGTACATATGCCCAGCGGTGTATCAGATGTGAAGTTTAGTCTTATACACGTAGAGGACGCGGCAAAAGCCATCGAGAAGGTCTTGGATGTTGGTCCCGCGGCTCACAACCAAGCTATCAACCTGGCGTTCAGCGAACAATTCACTCTAAAAAAGCTCCTCCGAGATATCGCCGATAAACTGAACGTGGACGAGCTCGAGTTTATTTCGGATGACGATTCCACGTGGTATTCCTATCCCACGGTTACAAAAGGTCCTCTTGATATCAACAAGGCCAAAATTCTTCTTGGCTGGGAGCCCATGACCTGGGAGAGCGCACTCGATTCACTTTCCTCTTTTTTGGAGGGTGCCATGACTGAAGAAAAATTTGTCAGAGAGAGAGAAATGCTATTGGCTGACTTCTTTGAGAGCATTGTTCCTGAAGAACATTACCCAACCGCGCTAAAGAAGCTGATTGAAATGTACGGAAATGACGTAATGGAAGGAATAGCGTTGGACATAGGCTTCGATACAGCCCCTGAAATCGAGGGCCCGAGTGATGTTCAAAATTCCAGCGCTGCGCATGAACAAAAGTCAGCGG
Source organism: Orbicella faveolata (assembly GCF_042242905.1). Classification (NCBI taxonomy): domain Eukaryota; kingdom Metazoa; phylum Cnidaria; class Anthozoa; order Scleractinia; family Merulinidae; genus Orbicella; species Orbicella faveolata. The sequence goes on from NW_028301540.1 coordinate 5,221,260, forward strand.
AGACGCGATCGGAGGCTAAGGCAGCAGAGAAGAGCGATAGAGAAAGTGTCGAGGAATTGGTGACGGAAGTTGATTCTGAAAACGAAGCTAGTGAATCAATTCCAAATTTAGAAGGAAAGAAGAAAGACAAGCACTTGGATGAACTGTGAATTATTTTAGATAAGACACTTGCAAACACTCTTTTTCCTTGGCCATCGTAGCTTTAGAAGAAACAAAACACAAACCGCGGTGATAAACATGGAACCAAAACGCATGTTAAACAAAGTTAATTTAATCTAGTTAACGGTCACTTCTGAAGATGTATGTTGTACATACGAAACGTCAAGGAAATTAACTTTGTTTAACATGCGTTTTGGTTCCATGTTTATCACCGCGGTTTGTGTTTTGTTTCTTCTAAAGACACTTGCACTTTGAGAATTTTAGTCCACTTCAGCAGTGAAATATTAAGCAAAAAATTTTGTTTTATTGTCTTAGTTTTCTTGAAAGCGAAAATTAATTGTAAAATAAAAAATTGCAATCTGACCAATCAGATAATTAGTAGTATGTTTGATAATTTTCATTCGTTAACTTGGGATCACAAAGCAGCCAGTCGGATAGAACTGGTCAAAAACATATTTTACGAGAGCTACATACATATTCTCCGGAGAACACTTCGTAGAAAATCAATTCATGGGTATAAAAGTAATTATATTACTAACTACATGTACTTATTAACCGGGAGTGAGGTCTTAACGGGAAAATCTCAAACCAAGACCTTGCCGTATTGACCGAGCGATAGCGAGGTTAATACGGGAAAGTCGAGAAATGAGATTTAGCCGTAAAAACCTCACTCTCGGTTGATAAGTAGGTATTAGATACTTTATAACCCGCTTCGCAGGAGTAAACGGGGAAGGGACAGTAGGACAGGCAAAAATACGCGGGGAAGAAGGGGAAGTTCCTCCCCTCTCTCACTCACCCCCTATCCCCTCCTCCCTACCCCGCTATCCCTTCGTGTCTCTCCCGTTTTACGCCTGCTATAGAGGCTAGGTATTTATCGGTACCATGTTTTTCAAGATTTAAAGTTAACGTCGTTCTCAAGTCTGTGAGGGCTTTTCCAAACTTTCACGGCTATACCCCAGAATAGCCTGCGTCCCAGACAGTCTAAACCGCCGGTATACCGGCGGACTATACCGGGGATTTTGTGACACTTCCGGCTCCAACGCCAGCTAACCCCAGAACGATCTAGCGACAGTCAAGATGATAGGCAGGATATTTTTCTATCGAGTTTTAGTATAAATCTATATCACGAATGCCGTTCTCTGATTGGCTACGCTACTCACTATCTATTCTGTGATAGATGGTGAGTAGCGTAGCAGTGTACCCTTGTTAACAAAACTACGGCCGCTTCTTGGCGTTTTCGAATCGAAGTGTCTGTGAAGGGGATTAAGATAAAGTTTTGAACGACTAAATTAATTAGATTATTCGCTCTCGCCGAGAGTGAATAATCTAATTAATTTAGTATAAATCTACTAGTCGTTCAAAACTTTATCTTAATCCTCTCCTAAGGAACACACAGGCTAAAACAGATCGACAGATTTAAGTAGAACTTTTCAAAGCACAAAAAAGATCAAACCGAAGGAAAATAATAAAAACACGTAAAACTATTTAGCCTGCAAGCAAACAACACTGTGAAGCAATGGAAATTTTATCTGCGCTCGGGCTTAAAGTTGTTCCCTACTGAATTTTGGAATTGCCTTTTACTTGCCGTCAGGTTTGATAATCGAATTAGTGTTGCATTCAGCAAAGCGCTACAAAATTAAGGCTGTTGAAAAATATGTGCTCCGACTTAAGGCGAATTTTATGCATTTCTCTTAGTCTCGCAGCGCTAATTGTTCAGGATAATTAATGTTTTAAGGTGTTGTTTCTTTCTAATGAACCGCGGAATTTATTCGGATGCAGGGTCCATGACGAACTCTGTAGTCGGGAAATTGCTTAAAATTTTGTTGTACACTCAGGCTTTCGTATCCCCTGATGTGCTTGTAGCTGCAGAAGCGTGCTTTTTGAGATTACCATCGAATAGAATCTGAGATTTTTGATTGATGTGAAAATCGAAAAATCTTTTTCACTCTATGGTATGAAAAGAATTACGCCTCCTGCATGATCAGATCGCTCCAAGTCACCTCAGTCACTTCGCTCCAATCGAAAGTTAGATCGCTCCATACAAAAGTGACCTCACACCGTGTAAGAAGTTAGTGAAATATTGGCGGGAACCTTTTTGTTCTATGATATGAGGTCACTAAACAAATAGTTAACATTGCAGACATAGAGATGTGTTGCTTTAATTATTAAAAGGTCGAATTATATAGATGCTGAGGTTTAAATTTGTTTTGATGACAAAATGCCGCTAAACCGTTAAAGCGGTTAAAGAAGGTACTGAAGCGTTGTAAGACTTGTAAACCTTGGGTGCCCTAAAACGTTAAGGAACTTTAAGATAGAATCGAAAGGAACTTTTACAATAATTGCCTAATTTCTCGCGCTGATTGGCTCATTTTAATCATCAATAAGAGTACAGACGGAATGAAATCATAATTTATGCAAGCTTTCAAGTTCAACTTTCAGCCCGTCAAACTGTCAACTTTTTAACCAATGAGATTTTGTGGCGGCGAGTGGTTCCGCAGTAAACTTTGACAAGGTTATAACGAAATTTATCATTAATAAGAGGACAGACGCACAAAAAACTGACGTCAATTTGTTAAATATAAGTATTATCCGAAGTGCTCTTGTTATTTGTAGGGTGAGTGCTGATTCTTACTGGGGGTGATTCATCGCTGTCTCCATCTTTTCCCTGTTAACTACAAAACGAAGAAAATATGGTAATCTCAATTCGTTGTCTTTATCTTTTCTGATTGAAGACGAAAATCTCACTAAGACGCAAAATACTTTCGCATCTTCCAAGTGCAGCACCCAAGCGAGGCTTGCCCCAGAACTCCAAGCGATCGCTATGAGTATCCCAGATTGCACTGCAGTGTCCCTCCTCGCCGTCCATCTTGGAAAGTAGAACGGAGCGTGGCGTTATATCATCAGAGAAGTTATCATAAAAGATGTTTTCTTGCAGTAAATTTACCTCCCCAGTCGCTAGGAGTATTGTAAGTGTAAGTTGTTTAAAGTTTCGTTAGAGTTCTAGCCTACGTTAATCGAATTGCTTTGATATTTGTAGGTTGGCAATGGTCGCGCACTATCTCGGCCGCTTTCTACCGCCATTCGTCCCCAGTCACAAACTTTGGCAATGGTATGTACTCCGAAGGGTGGAGGAAGTGAGACCAAATACCTATAAAATACGAAAGAGATATTTATTTTTGTCTGGGATTGTAATTTAGGCGTACTTTGAGCGGGTTTGTCACAAAACTTTTGGACCGGCGTCGGCTTGTGCAACTTGAGATAGGGTTGCACGTGTCATTAGAGATTTCTTCGTAGTAAAATTTAGAGACGGTAAATGTTAAACTAGGCATGAGGCACAGTTTAGAAAGTGGGCTTTGCGAAAGGTTATTAAACTGCTCGATCGCTTCGTTTTTGAATGGATCCACGATTGGAATTAGCAGTTTGAAGTATTGGGGGGTGGGTTCATAGAGATTTCAATATACATTTGTACTAAACTATACATCCAATATACGATGCTGATTATTGATGTAGAATTCTTAAATTCCCGTTGAGCGAAGTCAAAACTGCATATCAGTTGAATGAACGAAAGACCCTATCTTAGGGGAAATCTTGATTCAGTTGAAATTCCTCCAGTGGAAATGTTGGAAATTTGGATAAATCATCGATGAGAATTTCTTTTTTGACATTGATACAAAGTAGTAGTAACTTCTGTTTAATTTTTAGTTGTTCTGTATTTAATACATGTGATTAACCTTTTTTTTTCATTGTTACTTCAGAATGTTCAGTCAGCACAAAAGTAAGTGTAGTTTGAAGTATGTGTTTGTTGATGTTTTAGTTAAGGGAATGATGTTTATGAAAAGTGCTGCTTGGATTTTGTATGGTTTAGAATTAGCATGGAGTAGTGGGAAAAAGTGTACACACCCAGTTCAAACCAAATTGTGTTTTGAAATGACATATGCAACACATCTTGCACTGTTATTTTCTCTCTGTTGGAAATTCTCTTCTACATGAATTCTTTCCAGTGAACTGTAATACAAAGCTTGCACTAGGAAACTTATTGACAGTGCAAATAAGTTATTTTTATTATAACCTCGGAAATTCTTGCAGGCTCATTGGGTAATTTTTATTGTCAAAAAGTGGACAGACACATGAATTTTTATCTCACGTTTTGTCTTAATGTAGTTGCTTCTGCCTTTTTGATATTGTGAAAAACAAATTGATGTCAGTTTTTCTTGCATCTGTCCAGTTACTGACGATGCATTTCATCATGACATGTCAAAGTAGTCTGTGAATCCACTCACCTTTCATCTTGTGGATCCACAGCTACTTTGCATTGTTATGGCAAAATTTATTGCTAATAGCAGGACAGATGCATGAATAACTGATGTCAATTTGTTAATCTTGATTCATAAAAACATCTGTAAGATTTTGTTTATTTTGCATCACTTGCATTGCTAAGCTTATGTGACTTGAGTAGCAATACTTGCAATGCATTACATTCTCAACATCATTTTATTTATGTTTGAGTTTTGAGGGTGGATGGGTTACAAACATAACATGGCCATTTCTTTATATTCAAGGAGCTACATCACGGTTTGCTCATATTGAAAAGTTTAGCCTCAATTTTTCAAATTTGTCGTTTGTAATCCCTGTTAATAATCTCCATCCTTAGCCATCCTTTATGGTTTATCATTATCTCTTTGGTGTTTTTCTATCTTATTAAACTGTTATTTTCAGGTTTCCTTCAATTTAAAGGTTATTTTGTATGTGGCCAAAATAACTCAAAATACTGTGACTGAGCTCCTTAAACTACTTTGATTGTATATGAAATAAGCTAATTTTAAGATTATTGAAGTTGTGTGGATTGTTGCGGTAGAAGTTAACACTTTTATATGTCCTACTTTTAAGTGAATTGTTCCTTTTTGTAACACTGTAATCTATTTACAGGAATATGTTTAACCTGTCCCGTGCTGTTGTATCAAGTCAATTCTCTAGTAAGTATAGAATAGCTAAGTAAATGTTGTAGTAAATTTTTCCATATGGTGAAGCACTATATTTCAGATGCAAAACGAATTTGCTTTGTTAACTTCTCTCATTATTTGTTCTAACCCTCCTGTTTTCATTTTCAGGTATCCAAAAAGATAACTTGCAAAGCAAGGTGAGTTGCAGGTTATTTTCTCAGCAGCATGGTCCTGGAATGAAATCAAAGTACTTGACAAATTAACAGCCTGATTATGTGCATACTAGCAAAAATGTCCCAAGGCCATTGTGCTTTTAATGAGGAGGTTATAAAGAGAGGTGCATTCATAGAGAAAGGGAAGCTTGAAAGAGTTGCAATGTTAATCTTTGGAGAATTTCCAGAAATCGTGGGTTAATTAATGTCCTCAATTTCTGACATATTTTTTATTTAAATAGTGTGGTTGTTACAAAGGTTTTGCAGGGAATTTGGTTAACATTTCGCTTAAAAAATAATTGTATTGGTATTAAAAATAAGCAAGGCCATGTTACATTCCTAAGGTTTATTTACTGGTATCTTAAAATCAGGAGAGGGAAAAAAGACTATTTTTCATTAATTTTTTCATCATTTCCAGCGGTCACTTTGATTAATCTTTGAAAATGAAGTAATTGTTGTCTCTTTATTTGTGATAGGCTGTAGTACCATCCTCTCCCTTGTTAGCTCTGGCCTGCCGAGGCTTTCAGACAAGTTCTCAGGTGCAGGATGTTGATTCTGCTGCTAAGTTCATCGGTGCTGGTGCAGCTACTGTAGGTGTTGCAGGTCAGTTGATTTCCTTATACTTTTAAGTTCTCCATAAGTACTAGTAACCATCTTTTAGTCTTTTGCCTAGCAGGCTAGTACTGCTAGTCATACCAGCTTTCCTTGCGATCAACATGATACTTCAATGTAAGAAAATGCACACAAAAAATCATGACATTTTTACTAGTTTGTTTTCCCATATTTATTGTTTTTTATTTCCCCAAGCTGGGGTTGCTGGGATTTAAAATGGTCATGGCCAGGAACTATAAATTTTGTCCATGTACTTGAAATTTTAAGCAAACCCCAATGGTTTTGCTTTTCAAAGAAATAGTATTTATCAGTTATACCCAATTCTTACCTGTAAGTGATTGGTGAACTTGTTTAGAACAAGCTCAAGGAATAAATTTTTTTCCAGGCTCATGTGTTTGGATTTGTATATATTTGGACAATGCCTAAGCAAGTACAAGTACTAGAGAATCAGTCACTTGCTGAAAAGAACTTCAGTGCACATTTCATTTACTTTTTCTCGTGTTGTGTGTGAAAATTTGCTTGTGTTTGCTTTTGTATTTGCTGTGAGTGTGAGCCATACTTTCTTGTTAGCATCGCATTCTGGTCTGATTTTAATTTGTGACTGACAATCATGTTTCCTTACACTACAGGTAGTGGAGCTGGTATTGGTACAGTGTTTGGCAGTTTGATCATTGGTTATGCCAGGAATCCATCCCTCAAGCAGCAGCTTTTCTCGTATGCTATTCTAGGCTTTGCTCTGTCTGAAGCTATGGGTCTTTTCTGTTTGATGATGGCCTTTTTAATCCTGTTTGCCCTGTAAACTGTATTCCTGATCAACATGTGATCAATTCATGCCATTAATTTTAGTAGATGGCTTTGTGGAAGGGCTGTTGTGTGCTTGTGCTAATTTTATTTTGTGAACAAATAACTGTGATGGTCTCAAATAAAGTACCTTGTGTAACATTTTGTACACACTTTATTTTGTTGTTTCCAGATGTTAAATCAAGCAGGACCAATGATACAAAATCACTAATTCGTGTCTTTTTCAAATGTTAGATAATGCTGTCCACTGGATAGATCAACTTCTACTTGATAGTGATCATTTGGTGGTTAGCATTTCCTTCCTTGAACAACTGCAGATTAAATTTGCTCTTATGTAATATTTGTTGTTAGTTTCTTGTAAAGTACTGCCTTTCATCTCCTTTTTCCCCTGCTTCGGCAAGGGCTCCTTTTAAGCGGCCCCTCAAGTATAAGAATAATTATTATTATGAACAAGCCACCTCGTCCTCCCTCTATCAACCCAGCCCTGAAGCCAGTTTGATTGTGAATTGGGAGTTATGAACCATGTGCTGTCTGTAAGGATGACCATAGTTATTATTTTACAATGCTAACTTTTTGGCTCCCTACTTTGTTTAGAGGAATTATGCCAACCTTGAGCAGGCGCTGATACTTCTCTGAGCTTGGCTAGGCAAGATGCTTCACACATATCTTTTTAGGGGGAGGGAGGTAGGGGAGTCCTAATTATACAAGTGCTCTTGCAAAAACAGCAACAGGATAAATTTACCTTGGCTCATGATCCTAGTCCGCACATGCGAACATGGACTTTTTTTTCATTCTCTACTGAAGAGGAATTTGGCTCATGTCAAATTATCTGGTGTCTGATCAGTTGTACACCGGATAGTGTCAGTAAAACCATCTCATCTCAGTCTGTTGTTCAACTTCCACCACAGCTATAATCAGAGTCTTAATGGGATTAAGAACACCTCTGCCCACCCCCCCCCCCCCCCCCCCCACACACACACACACACACACACACCCCAAGTTCCATTAGCTGCAGATCTTTGTATTCTCCCGGAGAGTGACCAGTGTGTTCCATCTCAGCGACTTGGCAGTTTTCTCAAAGGTCGTCTTGGATCAAAACCCACCTGTCTAGGCCAAGACGATACTAGGGGGTGGACCATTTGACATTTGAGGAAGGGTGGGTAGGATATTTTGAAAACATACATGTATCCTGCAGGCAAACTTGTACCAAAAAAACCAGTCATGTACACACTGCCGAACACAAAAATTCACTCTCATTTAGTGAGCCCAAAAAACCATGTTACACAGAGATCAAAAAAACACCATGCGTACACACGTCCCGAGAAAAAAAATCCCCATCTCATGATTGCCAGTGAAAGGAATACATGCCTGTTCCAGATACCCCACCCCGGCTGAAATGATCCCCTCGGGGTCTAATCCTAACGGCAAAAAGAACTAATCAGCAATCGTTTTCATAGCGCGCTTTTTATGCACTAACCAATCATTGCTAAGTTTCTATGTTTGTGACTACCGGAGGCTGACTTTCAGTCCGTAAGCAAGTTTTTGGCGGCCGGGAAGCGAGCAGGATGGCTGAAACTCAGTACAAACCTCCTGGGTTGGAACCTTGGGATATTGTCATAGTGGTGCTCTATTTCTTTATTATTCTTGGAGTGGGACTTTACGTAAGTATATCACTATACGTGTAGCAGTTTCAAACAATCGATTTGTTAGCGTGATCGATATCACACCCAGGTCATTAGAATACCATCGTTCGCGCTGTTTGTCGAGATTGTTTTATTTCGTCTCAAAGCTTGGATTTTAATGGCACGCACCTGTTGAACGAAAGAAATTCCGCGTTTTATTTAAGTTGTGTGTTGAAAGATGTCTTTGGCATAGTTCCTTGCGAACGTGGTGTAGTTTTAATAACCTCGGACGCGCAAATAGCATGCAAACGTGGACATGCATGAGTTAGGTAGTTTTGCTTCATTCTGCAGAGGAGGTCGACCTGCAGTGATCCTGACTTAAGACCTTTCAGTCTTGCAGAACTTGAGTGGTCATTGATTGTTGAAAAAATTCGCAACATAAGCCGGCGGTTGTTTACGCTTTTCAAGACTCTTTCAAGATGGCCTCCTCGGTTGTTGACCTTCGAGTTTAACCGGCTATTGACTGCTTGTGGCAGCCCTGTACAATTAAACCTTTGTTACTATACGGAAAGCTTCCCCTTTGAGAACGCCCGAAAAAATCCTGTTAACGATCTAAGGAACAACTTCCACCTTCATCGTGATCAACTGCGTCGGCCACACGAGACCATGCAGACGTCTTCTGTGCATTGGTCTTTGCAATGCAAATACTGTTCGTGTGTTTATTCCCTCGCACAAGAGTCTAACAAACGCTCCAAACAATAGGATGCTAGCAAACAATAATCAACAACAATTTAAACGCTCCTGTGTGACAAAGTGGACAAAATTTGTTTAGTATGGTCGTGTAGGAACAGTGTCTAGGTTTGTTTCATAAAACAACGTTTTGTATTTCAAAAGATCAAAGAACACCCCTGTGAGCGATTTTAGCTTTTCTCAGCTTAGTCAATTGAATGTTCAGAAATCAAAGTTGCTCGACCTCAATCTGTGGATTAAAGAGGCTGGCAACAGTTTCCAGCACTCTTCTAATAGCTATACTTTGAAGGATGAATACTACTATTGTTTATCAAGTGATGCTGCAGTATTGGTATCGTACAAATACCCAAACATTGGTTAACAATGACGGTCATTCTTTATGTATAACAAGTTACCATAGCAACAATATGACCTGCTAAAAACACCCATAATTGTAGCTTTAAGCACTTGTAACTCAGAAGCAAGCTCGGTGACCCCCATTTTTTATTATGGAAGTATGATTAGATATGATAAGATCTTGGGCAGGGACCGGAACTCCTATATAAAAAGGACGGGGGTGTTTGTTGTACCTTTTAGGGGTTAAAAAAGTGGTTTTAGTACCTCTCAGTGTGTTCAGCCTCAAAAGGTTCACAGTGGGAGCTTTTGCAGTACCTTTTAGGGTATTGAGCTGCAAAAATATAACAAGACATTATATGTTGTTTTAGAATTAATACCTCTTAGGGGTGAAAAACATTTCAAGCCATGCCAACAAAAGAGGATCTTGGTACCTCTTAGGGGTTCTTTTCAAAAATTCCAACAAGCACCCCCATCCTTTTTAAATGGGAGACCCCCTCCCAGGAATAAGATCCAACTTTTTGCAAAGTTTAAAAAAATTCTGTAGTGTGGGTTCAGCGCCACCTTAAATTTCGAAAAATTAAGGTGGTTCTGAACCCACAATACAGAATTTTTTAAAAAACCCTGCAATGTGGAATGTAGAGAGTATCAATTAAGTACTAAATAGGTTTGCTTTGATTGAGTCAGGTTGACTGTTCAGTCTAAATAGGTTTCTTTTCTTGGATAAAGAGCATTTTGTAAATTAAGCATTCAAATTTTTCAGTTTTACCAATTTGAAAATGATGAACAAGTCATTGCAACGTCATTCGAAATTATTATCGCTAGTTTTTATTCTTAAATTAATATCTGAAACCTAAATTAACAGACTCCAAAATTATTCAATGGGTTTGAAACAACAGCCAAACCAAAATAACTGTTTAGTTTTACAGGGGACAGAAGGCCACTTATGCACATTCTATATTTTGAAAACCCTAGATATACATGATTCAAATATTTTCGCTTTGATTTCTTGCAGGCCATGTTCAAGTCTAATCGGGGTACTGTCAGTGGATATTTCTTGGCTGGGAGATTTATGACATGGCTTCCAGTAAGTCAAGTTGGATCAGACATAAGTTTGTTTTTAAAAACAGGATGATGCAAAATAAATATTACGTTGCCGCGCGAACAAGAGAAATTTTGTATTTTCAAGTGGCCATGTAATTTTCTCTTTACTATATAAACACCAATGGAATAACAAACCATTTGACTTTTGTTGCAAAAGGCACAATTTATTATGTTACCATAGCAACGTGATCTTTTCACATGTGAAAATAACATGTTTTATTCACGTGTGAAGATGTCATGTTTTCGCACAAAAGCTCACCTGGTATTTCATCGGTGTTTATATAATAAATACTAAAATTACCCCTTAACATCTAATATACAACTAAAATTGAATATTTTGTTACAGTAACTGTTATAAAGTTAAAAATAAACCATTTTTTGGCGCAGGTTGGTGCATCACTGTTTGCAAGTAATATCGGCAGTGAACACTTCATTGGCTTGGCAGGATCAGGAGCTGCTGGTGGAATAGGAGTTGGAGCATTTGAATTTAATGTAAATATTACATCCTGCTCAAACTTCAGTGAAATTGATTTCATTTTAACTTTTTCTTTAAGTCTTGTAATTTAATTGTCAAACAAATATGATGCATAGATGTATCATTTAATGTTTCTGGTTTTGTGCTTGTTTTGTGTACTTGTGTTCACTGATTAGTCCTTCTGCTTTCAAGGCTATAATGCTGCTTCAGTTGCTTGGTTGGGTGTTTTTACCTGTCTATATTGCTGGTGGGGTGAGTAGAAGGAGCATTTCTCCAACTTTTCATTTATTAATTCTGTTTATTTTGCCTTTTTACTTAATGTACAGTATTTATAAATATTTTAATGTGAGGCGAGGTGACCTCTAGAAACCATCAGGCTTTTAGTGGAGGCCACCTTGTACATAACAATACGGTTACATAAATAGTGCAACAGTGTGTGGCTTTGCCAGTTCAGTAATTGTATTTTACTAAAAACTCTAGCAGTTTTTTCTTAAAATTGGGAAAACTTGACAATGAAGTGATTGTAACAGGAAGGGAATTCCAGATCTTATTATGGCTTAGAGCCGGTCCTAGGTACCAGTCACTTACGCTGTGAATGACTAATAACAAGGGCCAGATTTTCCTGTAAAGCCCACATAGGTATTTATGAGTGTTATTAAACAGTCGAATGTCCAGTTGCGACCACATCTGGTAAGAAAGTCAAATCACCATATTTGGAACCTCTTTTAAGTGACCACCTCTCATAAGCAACTGCGACCACTTTAAGGACTAAAAGTTTGAAATTTCATTTTGTTTTTAACTCTTGTAGGTGACCACTGGACAGACAATAAAGCAGAAATAGTTGTATAGTAAAGGTTTTTTTAATATTATCGCATTCCTAGATAGTACAAGAGACATAAATTTCTCAATGGGAAGTATCACATTTTTCTCAAAATTGACTTTTCGTTTAAAATGTTAAAAACGTGGAGTAAATCTCGGCATGTAGCATATGCTTATTAGGCAAAAATTTTGTCTCAATGTGGTCTAAGCTCTCGTAATCATAAGTAACCATATAGGCTTGACATTTTGGGTGGTCGCTTATGGGAGGTTTGACTGTCAGTAATAGTATTTAGGAATTTTGTTTAATGTAATTAAAATGAAGAATTTATTAAAAAGTTAATTGACACAAAACTAACCTGAAATGTCCTGTGCATTCTGTCCTGTAAGGTAGAGAATAACGTAATTAGTAAGTAACAGTAACATCTCCCTTTGTGTGTTCAATTCTTCTCTCACAGATTTAATCCAAAAATTTGATACTCACCCTCAGCTGATAATATACCCATGTGCCTCAGAGACTGGCTGTCCCTTCTAAGTAAATTTCAAATCCACACAACAACCACAATGGGGACACACTATGGATCTCCTTAGAGCAGTGTGATCAATATGGAAATTTTTGGTCGAATCTGTTGAGCTGTATTTTGAGTGGGGAAAGAATCTGGCCTATAAAGAGAGATTTGTTTATAGGATAGCCTATTGAAAACATTGTAAAACAACATGAAGCTCAACTTACATAAATTACATCTTGTAACTTGCCTCCTGGAAAACACTTTGTTTGTGTTTAAAACTTTTTTTGTTTTCAATAGATTTGCACCTTACCAGAATATATTTGCCGTCGCTTTGGTGGCAAAAGGCTGAGAATGTGGCTTTCGGTCGTCTCTCTTCTATTGTACATCTTCACCAAAATATCTGTAAGTTTATGTTCTCTAGCAATTGTGTACACGTATGTGCATACCTCGGTGCACTTAATGACTGACTGAGAGGGCTAGATGGAAATATTTCACTTATGTTGTGCATACTGTGAATGAGAGCTGGAAAAAATTTCTTCTCTAAGCCACTGGTGGTGGAATATTACATTGCTCATACTGATTTTGTTCTATTGTCAATTATTTATTCCAGGTCAATTTATTTTCTGGAGCTTTGTTTATTCGCCTAGCTCTTGGATGGAACCTTTATTTGGCAATTCTGTTGATGCTTGGAATGACATGTCTCTGTACAATTACTGGTCAGTTAGTGTTTTAATCTTTATTTGGCTTCTTGACATGTAACGGGTGGGTAGGGAGGGTAAGGATATCTTGCCATACAACTTTAAGACCCCATCCCTGACTGACATCACTGTTTTGTATCCGCTTTCTGTTTTTGGTTGTTGCAAAATTATGTTGATTTTTTTTTTGTCTTGCATGTAATCATGGTCAGGAACATTCCTATCTAAAGTCAAGTGGAGTGCCAACCCCTACCTTATGTTGACAAATTGCTTCCCTTATCTATGAACATTCTGTTTTGTTGTCAATCTTATCAGGTGGACTTACAGCAGTGATCTACACAGATACACTCTGCACCTTTCTAATGGTTACAGGATCGTTAACAGTCATGGGACTTGGTAATTTTGTTTGTCATGCTACAAAATAAAAGTATTCTTTTTGTGATGGTGTTATCATCAGATACTTAATCTAAACCACTCTCGGAGATCAAGGGTCCCTGCGTTTGGTTTTTAAGCAACTGTAGCTGAAGAATGACTGAGGCTGGGTGTATGGGAAGCACAACTCCTTAACTGTCAGATGGAGTCTTCTCTTATTAGGTTGCTTTTCCTTAACCAGCTACCACAAGTAAAACTATTGGTGAGCACTGTTATTCACCAGCAATCCCTCCATGGTTGTTACGATATCCATTTTGACAGTGTTTGACCATTCATTTTGTTGCAGGGTTTTCTGAAATTGGTGGTTATGAGGGACTGAAGGAGAAGTACATGATGGCAGTGTCAAATGACACTCTGTACTTGAATAGCAGCTGTGGTCGGCCAAGAGATGACTCATTTGTCATGCTGCGAGATCCTCTCAATTCTGACATGCCTTGGGCTGGGTTCATTTTTGGACAAACAATTGCTTCCATCTGGTATTGGTGTGCTGACCAGGTTTGTATCGTGCTCTTAGTTTGTGAAATTTAAACCCTAGTTCAGCTGTTCACTGTAAATGCTGGTTTAGATGGCAAACTTTGTCATGTGCAACAAGCTTATGACAAGTCTGTGACAAAAATTGTAGTGTGTAAATCAACCTACAGCTTGATTTCAAGACTGTCTTTACGACAGGAAAAATGCTGTGGAAGTTTGAAACATGTTTTAAAATCCTTCATGACATGGCTGGCAAAGCAGGGCTATCAAACTCAGCATATGAAAGCATGCTTCATAATCCAGTGATGCCCGCTCATTGTGTAAGCAAAGTTAGCTTTGCAAGAGAAGTTTTTTCCCCATTATATTCGCATTGTCATGCTTTTAGAAGTGCATTATCAAGTTATTATGGACTTGGGAAGTTAACAGAGCACTCAAAAAGCTATAGTTGCTGTTGACTATTAAAGTGTTGAGCAGGTCTTATGCTTGTGTTGTGCTCTGCAAGCTCCCTGTACATGCATCCTGACTCAGTCATGTATGCGAGAGCATGAATCAAGCAGGGCATGCTACAAAAGTCACACAGGTCTAAGTTGTACCAGGGTATTCATTCGTTTTGTTTTGTGTTTTTGTTTTGTTTTGTTTTTTTTTGTTTTGTCGTGCAAGGTTATTGTTCAAAGAGCTCTTGCTGCCAAGAGTTTGTCTCATGCTCAGGGAGGCTGCCTGTTGGCTGGTTACATTAAGGTCTTGCCTCTCTTTACCCTGGTCATGCCGGGAATGATCAGCAGGGTGCTGTCACCAGGTAAGGGAGGGGAGGTAACAGTAGCTTTGTCACCTGGGAAGGAAGTCGAGGGAAGGGAAAGAAGTAGATTGAAAATACTTTAACAGCTCCTTTTCAAGGTCAAACAAAAGCTTTGCATAAAGGGACAACAAGATATTGTTTATTATTATTATCTAAACTAGAGCGGTTTTCAAATGAGTGTTGAAAGTAATCAGGCAATTACTTTGGTTTTGGATTGGTTTTGCTACGGTTTGAGACTGGCAGAGTATTCTAATTGGTAAGTTATTGGTTTTACAACACTCAATAATTGGTTTGTTGTGTTTACTCTCGCCACAAATTGTGTTTCTTTGAAGATAGTTAAGTAGACGATATGACTGTACATTTTCAATGTGTTAACTGGCTCAATTTGAGATTTTTCCATTGGCTTATTTTCCCTGTGTATTTTTCAGACCGAGTTGCTTGTAGTGTTCCAGAGAAGTGCATGGAAATTTGTGGCAGTGAGGTTGCTTGCACCAATATTGCATACCCAGAGCTTGTTCTCAAACTGATGCCGACAGGTAAGCTATGACCTTGTTTACATGATCTACAAATTATGCATCTTATTATGTGACTGAGAAAATAACTTCATTGTGATTGGCTGACAGCAGGCCAATGTATCATTAATTTTTAATTTGCACTGCAGTACAAATTAACGTGGTTGCACTGGTAACTGTTAAAGTCAGATGACAAAATCATGAATAATTAGGTGCCTAAGGATTTACACTACTCGTGATAATTAACAGGAGTGTGCAAGTTTGAGAGACTTTCGTAGGAGTAAGATTTTGTTTTGCAGTTGCAATTTACTGAGAATAATGACTTTCATAATTCCCATTACTTGTGTGTTTGACAACATGTTAATATTGTCTTGAGAAGTTAACTGTTGATCGCACTGTTCAGGTCTCAAGGGATTGATGATGGCTGTGATGATGGCGGCACTGATGAGTGACTTGACGTCGATCTTTAACAGCGCCAGTACTCTGTTCACTATCGATGTCTATGGCAGATTCAGAACAAAGGCTTCAGTGAGGGAACTCATGATTGTGGGAAGGTAATTTTGTTCTTCGTTGTTGTGGTTTGACAGGAGTATGCTTCATGCATTTGTTTTTGTATTTTTTATTTCTCTACTTCAAGATTGGAATACAGCAGTGTTAAAATAAAAAGTAGTGATAGCAAAGTGGAAAGGGCAAAATATTAACCACTGAGTGAGGTTGTTACAGGAAAATCTCAATACGGCAAGGCCGAGGTTGGAGATTTTTCCATTAAGACTGAACATTTAAGGTTAATAAGTTGTTTATTATAAACTGTTTGGCTGTTCCGTTCGTCTTGTCTGGCATCAGCTCGTTCATAAATTAGAACTGTGAATTCACTGGTCTCCTGAAGTTGTAGCTCACTGGGGTATTAGAATTCATTCTCAGAATGCTCTTTTTCACTCATCGTTACCGGCCACTGCAATTTTCAGAAAAAAATCAAATGTTTTAATTACCTTTTGCTTTGTTTTTGCAGGCCTGTAATCGATCTGTGTGTATTAAGGGAGAATAATCCCCTAGAATTAGCCAATCAGAGCACGCGTTATATCATCTAAAACATATTATAATTACGCATACACAAAATGGCTTCAAGTTATCTAATGGGCTCCATTGCCTTTGTTTTTGTATGTTCATTGGCTTCTTTGCTGCATGATGGCTAATGGTTATAGCTAATGGTTTTTTTGTCATCTTTGATGTGTTGTTTAGGATCATGGTTGCCATAATGACTGGGATAGGTATCCTGTGGATTCCAGTTGTGCAGAATGTACAGGGAGGGCAGCTTTTCCTTTACATACAAGCTGTTAGTGCATATTTCTCTCCTCCAATCGCAGCTCTTTATCTGATTGCCATTCTTTGGACCAAGGCAACAGAAAAGGTTTGTTGTAATGCATTTTTATCTACCTTGCAGAGGGTTAGCACCCACACGGCAAATAACCAGTGTTTAGAAAATAACCCAAATAAAATATGGGCGCTTATTGTTTAAAAATCTTGTTTATAGCTCGAGAGAAACACTGAAAAAGTTAACGAAACCCCTACACTCCTACAGGAAACTTGTGCCGGAAACCTTGCAATATAACTTGATTCAAATATGACAATTTCCTGCACATGCCCATAACAATATAGGATTATTTTAACACTCTTTTTTTCCCGAGAAGCTTGTGTCGCTAATTAATTGACGTCTTGCATTTCTTTCCAAGCATTTCTCTAATTAAATCCAGGTTTTTTGCTTTTGATCTCAGGGTGCCTTCTGGGGTATGATTGTGGGGTTCATTGTGGGTGCCATTCGTATGATCCTGGACTTCACGCACCTGGAGCCTCGGTGTGGTGAAGAGGACACTCGCCCGTCAATCATAGCCAAGGTCCATTACATGTACTTTGCTCTGATTCTCTTCTGGATCACGGTCATCACCATTGTAGTTATCAGCTTGTTTACAAAACCAATGAAGGACGGAAATGTAAGTAAAACAAACACATGTATGCTTAGTTTGTGCGTCTTTTTTTTTTTTTCTTGTAGGGAGCTAAAGTAGCTTTTCTCGCCTTTGCCGCCATTTACAGGTTTTCCCGCGCTTGCTGCTAGCCACGTATTTTCCCGCGCTTGCCACTCGTTACTCACTTTCCCGCGCTTGTTACTAATCACAAGTTGTTTCCATGAGTTCTGATTGGCTCATTATACCTTTGCTGGAGTGATTGGATCCGTGTTTGCTTTTCAAAGCTTTAACTCAATAACTTTCTAGCAGTCATCGTAAAGTCCTTTCTATAGGAAGTTTAGGGCAGCAAATGCCGTGCGTTCTAGCGTTGTTTTTGACTGGTTCCTTAGGTTTGACACATGTTTGAGTTCGAGTTTAGTTACTTACTAATACTTTGGTTATTACTTTGACCCTCTTGACTTATCATGTGCATTTTTTCACCGACAGGTAGCTCGGTTGACCTGGTGGACTCTGCACGAGAAACCATCCGAGACGGACGTCATGGAAGAGGCCAGAGACGAAGAGATCGAGATGCAAGATCTGCCGGCTGAGGAAGGAGAAGGAGCTGAAGAAGGAAAGAAAACAGGAGGACAAGAAGAAGAAGAAGAGGAAGCGGGCGCTGAGAATGAGCAAGATGTGACTGAGAAGACTCCAGCAGTAGCTACAAGACCTAAAAGTCATTCATTCAGTGAGTGAAACCTGGTGATTTTGAATTGAAGTTCACGCTCTGTTCGGCTCACCAAAACAAACGCTCTCGCACATTGCAGTAAAATTTACTTTCAGGTTTAGTATTCCGTTCTGGCTAGCACTAGAGGGACCGTTAGTTGGGAAGAGTAGTCAACTGTGATGCGAAAAAATATGTATTACAAATCAGCAACTGTAACAACACGGAGAGAGATTCCTTGTTGTTTCGGCTTCGCCAGCTTAAGCCTAGTTCACTCTAGCAACAAAACGACATAAACATGACGACGTAAGAAGGACGTTGTGTTGTTATGTTTTCAAAGTGAACATTCACACATGGTACACTGTAGCAACATAACAGCATGAACTTAACACCATAGGGGGGAAAAACTGATCTTTTTCTTGTCTTTATGTCGATGGTCACATTACTGTACCAACATATGCGATTATGTATTTACGTCATTATGTCGCTATATCACTAGTGTGAACCAGACCTCACATGCACCTCTTTATCTTTCAGGGTGTAAACCGGAGTCCAAACTAAAGCGATTTTACTCGTGGTTCTGTGGCTATGACGCAGAAACTGAAGAAGCCAAGCGAGCTGCTCATGAACAGCATGAACGACTCGCCATGATTACATCACTGGAACGGAACCCTTACGCCGAAACCTTCCTCAACATTAATGTCATTATTATCCTCGCTGTTGGACTCTACCTTTACATTTTCTTTTCAATTTAAAGGTCTTGTCGTAGCCGGTTTTATTGATTTCCAATCCAGTTTAACTGGTTTTCAATCCTCAGAATTGGGCCTTCCTCAACTAGTACTGCCATGTCATGTGACTATTACCTTTTTTTCACAATACAAATATGTTTGTAACCAGTTTAACCAGCCTTGGTGTGACTGGGCTAATCCCTACCTCAGCCTTCCTCTTCGACATTCTTTGTGTTGCTTTTTTTCGTTTTCCTTTTCTTTATTCAGTTACAATACTAACTTCACTTACAACAGCAGCATTGCTTACAATACTAACACTACTTACGCAACTCAGATTACAACGCAGTTGACAATGCTACGAATTACGTTCAAAACAGTAACATTACTTATAATACTAACTCTACTTACAATTCTACTTTCTTTTATAACAAGAATTGATTCTGCTTAACAATAATACTACTTATAATGACAGAACTAACAATATCACCACTAACAGAGATAATCCTATTTGTCAACAAAACACTTCTAAATAATACTAGTTCTTGCACCAAAAAGGCGTCGTGTTTTCCCATATCGATTTGTTTTGTTATTAACGCTTTGTAGGTACGTTCTATTTTAAACAGGAATATCATAGACACTGTAGTGTTAAAAGTTCTCATTATAGCTAGTCATTTAGTAATGTAGATAGCACATTTTTATAGCTAGTCATTTAGCAATGTAGATAGCACATTTTTATTTAATTTGTCGCAAGTTTCCCAGTTTACTAACATTTTCTCCCGAATACCCAAAATTAAGAAAAAAATAGCATATATTTATACCATAAATTAGAATACAAGCAGACCAAAATACCCCGGTATATTTTCATATTTGAAGGGTAAAAATACCGTATTCCCAATTTACTGCCCCCACCCCCTCCTCCTTGTGGTGTATCCCAAATCCCTCCTGGAGATCTTGGAAATGAGGGTTGTCGTGGAATCTATTTGTTAATGAGATTTTTGTCTGACGAAAGTATAACTTGATGGCCAATTCATCTTTTTCACTGCAAACCGTCAGAGTTTCCGCGCATTTCGAATCTCAAGTTTGTAGTTGTTTTTTCTATGTTGATAATTAAGAAATAGATAGCCTAGCAGTGTGCGTTTGTTAACGAACTGGCGGCCGCTCCTTTGAATTTTCGAAGTGTCTGAAAATTTTGAACCACTAGTAGATATATACTAAAACAATTAGATTATTCGCTCACGATTTTTACGCGTGAAAACACGATTTTAAACCAATCAGCGCGCGTATTTACATGGGCCTATTTCCTTAACAGTTATGGGATGCACAACATTTGTGTCGGTCAAGAAAAACAGCCATTTTGCCCACGCCTCGTAAGCATTGTGTAATATGATTGTCAAATATAGTAACCATGTTGGCTAATCAATGCCCGCTTAGTTTCTTCGTTTATCTTATTGTTTTATGCTATTGCAGAACTGTGTTGTTAGTCTAGTTTTCATAGATAGTGGGTTAGTAAATTATTAGGCCGGCTACAAAATTTTAAATATAAATGTGGTCGATATGGATTAATTGATAGATTGATAAAGTCCTGAAGCTAGTATGTATTGATTCAGGCTACAAGATTTGTGCTACCGGCAATGATTTATGGACTTATGAACTTCATATGTAATATCGAGAAAATGTACTCTAACGATCAGTGTAACCTGCACCCAATCCTCTTCTCACAGCGTCGCCTCTCACTTTTTTTTTTCATCGTGCCACCCATAAAAGCGTAGGCTAAATTAATATGGTGTCGCGTTTTAACCTTCAGCACAAGATGTATGCGTAGTTTGTAACTCATTCTTTAGAAATCAAGAAGTAACCATTAAATAGACATGGCGATAAATAGCAACGTTTTGTGTGTAGTGACCGTTTCTCTTCTGAAATCCGAACTTAATTGACCACACCTATATTAACAGGAAAGACGCGGAGGCCAGGACTCGGGGTTTGAGCCCAGGTCGAGGTCATTGCGTTTTGTTCTTGGGCGAGGCACTTCGCTTTCACCCTGCCTCTCCAGGGACTGTGGAGGCGTGGGGCTAGTAGGGCTACAGCCCTACAGAGACCGCCAATGCTTGTCTGTCTAGCCCTACCACTTTAAAATGGTCTCCGTAGTCCCTGCTCTCTCCACCCACGAATAAAATGTTGGGGCATCGAGTTACTCTTTTATGGGAGCTCCGCTTTTAGGCTTGGTTAAATCTATATATTAATTGAGACTCCAGCACTCCCAACTAGACCTTCCATTTGGTATCTACTTGATTTCTCATTTTAATTCCGTTTCTCCACCTTCCTTCGTTTCATCTGTAACTTCTACGCTTCCTCTTCTCCCACAACGCGCGGTCAATTTCCTGAACAATTTCCCCGCCTCGGAACAGTTCACCAGCCCGTTAATCACATTCGACATGGACGCCAAGCCGAGGACGATGAACGTGACTTGAATCACGGTATTCACTCCCTCCATCTTTCCGTCCACGGTTCCCGGAATTAAGTCACCAAATCCAACAGTTGTAAATGTGATGAAGAACGCATAAAAGCCCTCAAAAAATGTCCAGCCGTCAGTCGCTGTGTGGATTCCAGCACACGCAAACAACAGTACCACCAGCAACAGAACACCGAGGAAAGAACACTTCTCATTTAAATATTGTGGCACGCCTTCCCTCTTCAGACACTTTGTTTCGAATTTCGTCACGAGATATTTTTCGCCGCGTAACATTCTTTCTCCAATTAACTGCAGGAACAAAATGTTGATGGGTATGCCAAACAAAGCGAAGAATATGCAAAGCACTCTACCGCCTGTCGTCACTGGCGTAATATTACCATATCCTAAAAAACAAATCAATAAACATAGAAGCAGATAACCAACTAGGAAATAAGTCCACCTTTTCACAATTTCGGGATACCGTCGACGGAGTTCGTACAGGTCATGGAAAACCTGGAAAGTCATGGAATTTAAGTGAAGGCCATGGAAAGTCATGGAAAAGCAATATGCTTTCGGAAAATAAAAAGGGAAAATGAAAAAAAAAAAATTAAAAAGTTACAGACGAGTAAGAAACAGGCTTTAATTTCAGTAGAAATAGACACACATTTTATGCATTATAATGCTGGAAAATACGTGCAATGAATGATTGTTTTGATACTGCTGTGAGAGTAGCTGCTTGACTTTGGTCACAGAAAACTCGGAAAGGGCATGGAAAAGGTTATGGAAAGTCATGGAATTTTAAAAGCTTCAAAGAGTACGAACCCTGGTCAAGCTTGAAAATCGTCGCTTATTTTGCCAAGAAAATTGCGCGACGCATTTTTAAAAGCTCAAATTTTGGATTGAACTGGACTACAATACAATGAGGGGATTGGGTGGCTAGACACCCCCCTTTTGGAGAAGCAAAAAAAAAAAATTGAAAATGGTTATGATTATTATGGTAGAAATTAAGGCAAACTCTCTGGACGGATACCTCATTATAATTTCTACTTTGTGGCATTGCTAGTGTTTCTGGTGAAACGGTTTTCAATTAGGTTCCATTTCTCAAATTGCAACATTTTGGGAGCATGCTCCATTGATTCTGCAGCCCCAAGATACCATCCAGCCACCCCTTCCCCCTTCAAAAATCGTGGATCCACCCCTGCAATGTCCAACGATGACGACAACGTTAAACGCGAGAGTTCAATTTCATCGCAGGCTTTTTTGAAACGCGACCTAATAAGCATTTTGGACTAAGGCTCCGTCAATCCTACACCGAAGAAAATTTGAAAACGGCATTTTCACTCTGAAAACGAATCAAATGTTTTCCGTCCACACTACGCCGGAGAAATTTGAAAACGCAACAATAACCGGCCATTTTGGATTTGTGGTTGAGGAAGACTCGGGCAGAGTAATCACATTATTATCGTGATGTCATCGTGCTCGAAAAGCTCCGTTTTCAAAATGTTTTCCGCCGTCCACGCAAAAACGCGTAAAGCAGGCGCGTTCAAATTTCACCGGTATGAAGAGTGTTTTCCAAAAGCTCCGTTTTCGTGACGGATTGGTGTGGACGGTAGGCCAAACCGTAGAAATAAAGCTGCGTTTTCAAATTTCTTCGGCGTAGCAGCAAGTTAAGAAAATGTTTTTAATGATAAGTAGATGCAGAATGTAAATAAGCAAGTAGGATTACTAAAAACAATAGGCTTTGCAAAACACTTGAGAATGAAATCATCAGCGATAGTTCAACTGAACGACGTTGAACGACGACTCCAAGTCAATGTTATCAAGTTCAAAGAAAAATAAAACATGGAAAAATACGGAAAAATAAAATATAGAAATATGGGGGAAAAAACAGGCAAATCAGATTTGGAGATGTTAAATGAAAGTATGCAATTGTTATTCCCAAACTCAGGATTATAGTCAGTGGTTAATTAGAGTTAGAGAGAAGCATGATTATCACGGTTTAAGAATTTACTAGCTTACCAATCGTTGTTACAAGTTGAATGACAAAAGATAGTGACTGGATGTAACTCCATTCAGGCCCTGCATTTGACGACGAAGACGAAGCTTCCTCGACTTTCTGGACAAGACTGTCAAACTCGGTTTGACTCATGTTGTACTTCGTCGTTACATTGAGCTTGACTTTCTCCAGGAGCTCTTCTTTGGTGTTCTCTTGTTCTTTATCGCCATTATGCTCAACAGCTTTGAATATGAACACGCCGATGGTGAGATAAATTAGCCAGAGAAGAAACAAATACAAAAGTGCGTATGCCTTCCCGCTCGAAGCCATCTGCCTTTGCTGAGTGCTCTGCTTACGCGATTTGCATGCAAACACAGATTAACGGGCTGGAAGCTTTTCTACTCTCAGTTATTTTGTTATCATGACAATACGACAACTGCTAATAGGTAATATTCTTTTGTTTTTCATGTTGGCGCACCTGCAACCAGAAGTCGATTAAGTCCCAATCCGGACAGAAATAGACAGTGTTTTCGACTTCTGGTCTGGGGCTAAACAGTTGTATACATATTGCCGAAATTATTCAAGTTTTAATCTCATGTAAATTAGCGATTGAAAGTTACATTGTTATTTTTTTTCCTGCACCTGACGAACATTTATTATTAGTAGTAAATTCGTGTTTTTGAAAGGTAGAGTTTAAAATGTCTCTAATGAACTGAGATGAGAGTTACGGATTTACCACATTTCCTTGCGCCATGTTCTTGTTCCATTGGCAGCCACCATCGGTTTTAATACAGATACTGATCAAAACTGATCGACTTATGTTAACAGCTTGCTTAACAGCATCGAAAGATGAAACATTTATTCTTTCTTTCACAACTGTATTTTGTTTAAGACATTTGTTTTACATATCATGGCAACTTTCTCACTTTTGTCGACTACCTATCAAGTCTCTCTTATTACAACTCTTTGCACTCGCTTTCGTACCGCTTACTCAACTACAATACCCCCTGACAAGAGCATTTTGCCGGCAAATCTGGCAAAATTTTATATGCATCCAAAAATCTACACTGGTCAGATCTCACTTGATTTGTTCGTTTAACTCCAATTCACCACCTCCCTCCGTTTCAACGGGTCTGTCGACCCTTTTATTTCTTCCACACCGTGCTGTCAATTTCGTGAACCAACGTAGGCACTCGGTACATTTCACCAGGGCATTGATGACGTTTGACATGGCTGCCAAACCAAGGATGATGAATATGACTCGAACAGCTGTATGCCCTGCAGATCTTGGTTTCTCCCCTGGGATCAGATCCCCAAAGCCGACAGTTGTGTATGTGATGAAGTAAGCGTAAAATCCTTCAAAGAAAGTCCAGTCATCAATGGCCTTTTGAGTTCGAGCGCTTATAACTAACAATATCACTAGCAACACGAAACCCAAGAAAGAACACTTCTCATTTAAATATTTTGGCACGCCTTCCCTCTTTAGCCAACTTGTTTCGAATCTCGTCACAAGATGTTGTTCACCTCGCAACATTCTTTCTCCAACTAACTGCAGGAACAAAATGTTGATGGGGATACCAAAGAAGGCGTAGAATATACAAAGCACTCTGCCGCCTGTTGTCACTGGAGTGATATTACCATATCCTGGAAAAAAGAAAATAACATGGTTGTTACATGAAAAATAACACAACAACTGAGATGTAAGGAAGAGTCTTCCAACTGGGAAGACTCCCTGAGATTTTTTCCGTCATCCGGCCGTTTACGATTTCGTAGTCCAGTCTCTAAACTCTCCCTTCCTTGCCCCATATAAGGCCTGGACTGGCGCGCGAGTGGCTTGCGTCCGGGACGCGAGCGGGGATCGGAGAAACCGTAATAAAAGAACTGACGACTCCAACTCCACAAGGCTTCGCCGCTCTCACTGGGGACTCCGCCGCCAAAGCAAAGCTCTCCTGCCAGCTATAGAGACTAATGATTAAGTTGCCAATTTTCTTGGTTAGTCTCTTCTCTTTGAAATACTCCTTCAAATATTAGCTGATTCTGAATGGCTGGCAGGACTGTGCCCATTTTCTATTTTTGAGGGCTCCCTAGGGATTTCCCGCGAAAATTGTTTTATTTTCCTCCTTTGGACAGGCTCAATCAACTAAGTTTTCAAAACCACGCCTGTTTTAAGTAAAGGGGATGGAAACTGCTTTCAAAAAGAATACTAGGGGGTTGGACCCCGGGACGAAGCCTCCCCTTATAAATCTTTGTACAGTACCCCCTCCCCCCCTCCGGGGCATTGAATGTTACAGGACAGATTGCCTTGGGCGCGTTGCGTGACGAAGACGAACATAGCGTGCATGATACTTTCGAAGGTTGTTTTGACGTCACGCCAACCGGAGCAAAACAAAGTAAGATAAAATTTGCATCCCCGCAACGTTTAGACCTAACAGATAATCAATACTCCCCATTTGTCTCGTCATGCAATCTTTACGTCCAAAAATCGCGTTGATGGGAAAATCGCGTGCTAGCGGCGAGCAGGCTCCTTGCGGGGAGCCCTGCCAGCAGGCTAGAAAATTTCGTGACGTTGTAGGATCAAATAAAACTCGAGGTTAGATCGTCCCAAATAAACAAAATGTGTAAAAGAAATGTAAAAGAGGATGAGAGTCCGCTGAAACGTTGCGGTGGTACAATTATTTTTTTCCAGTGAATTTGGACTGCACGTTTCATTCCTGAAAATAGTGAGAAATAACGTCATTCTAAATGAACGCCCTACAGACTCGCCTGGGTCTTAAATGAAGTCCATGGTGTTTAAACGTTTTCGTATTTGGGAATAATTAGTGACGATTTCCTGCTTGAAGCACGTCAGAGGTTAGGATTACTAGTCTGTGTTTAATTAAGCTTATTTAGGGTGAGGAAGAAGTATATTAAAAGTACTAGCTTACCAATGGTTGTTACTAACTGAATCACGAAAGACACTGCTTCGTGGTAGTTCCATACTGGTCCTGCATTTGACGAAGAAGCTGTCTCGATTTGCTGTACAATGTTGTTGAAATCCGATTCAGTCATGTTGTACTTCGCCATAGTATTGAGCTTGATCGTCTCCAGTTTCGCTTCTTCGGTTTTATCTGGCTTTTTATCGCCATCGTGTTCGACAGCTCTGAATATGAAAACGCCAACAATGAGATAAATCAGCCAGAGAAGAAACAAATAGAGAAGTGTACGGTCTTTCTCGCTCAAAGCCATCTGCTCTTTTTAACTAGTTGCGTTTCGCGTGTTCAATTTGTATGCAAACAGGCTCGAGGTCGGCCAAAGCCGGGGCGTATCAATTTTGTTACTATGACAATAGCAGAATTGTTAATTCTTATTGAGTCCCTTTGTTTTGAGCGGTATCATCTCATGCTCACAACGGAAAAGGCAGGCACAACTGGGCAGCTTCCGTTAAGACAATAAAATGAACAGAAGAATATATTTTCTTTGCCGCCATTGTTGTGTTATTGTCCAGTGCTATTACACTACGATAGACTGTTGATATAACCCGAGTCTGTTGTTGATATATCAGTCAAGAACTATCAATACACAATTACCAAGACAACAAAGAGGAATTAACTACGAACCTCATATTTCCACTACCGACTGTTTATTGATCTTTATTTGTGTATCCAGCTATTTCAGAACTTGGTAATTTTAAAACTACTAAAAAATGCTGGCTTCGTTGATTGGTTGTTTAATGTTTAAACAAAAGCCATCCGTACCAGCTGGCCCTAATTCTATTTGTCTTCTATTTTAAAACAAAAACGTCTCTTTTTGAGTTAATTACCCTGAAATTACCGCGTTTTACTCGTTATATTTTGGTTTTAAAATCATTTTTTTGGTAAAAATGCAATCCTAGCACACGCGAACCGTAAGTGGAACAAATTATTGTGAAGTTTGCAAACGGGCCATTTGTAAACCTGACTTGTGCGGTTCGCACGAAACTCTCTCGCGTACATAAACAATACTGCCCATCTCCTTCAGCAAACAACAAAAAGGCGCACAGTGTGTACATGTGTCTACATGTCACAACGAATGCAACGGGCAAATACCTTTTGTGTGTGTGTTGTTTTTAAAATCCATATCAGTGAAAAGTGTCCTTAGGAAGGCTATTTCACGAAAATAATCACTGATAATTAGGAGCTGAATGTTTCAGTTCACGCTAAAGATGAAGTGTTCCTTTTCATAATTTCACATTACAAACAAAACGAATTTATGGTCATCCCTTTCTCGTGCACCTGGCGAACGTTGACGTTAATTCGTGTTTTTGAAAGATAGAGTTCAAACTGCCTCCATTCGTCCGAGCTGATAGTTTTCATGGATTTACCACAAAAATCATTCTTGTTACACTGACAACCTTCGCTGGTTTCAATGTACTCACTTCCCAAACTACTGATGTCGCCAAATTTATTAGTATTTTTATTATCGCAGGATTCTTGAAACAACGGTTTCTCATTTCGTTCAGCGTTAGAAGCACACGTTCTTTGGCTGGCAACAGTCTTCTTCTCCACGACATCCGGGAATTTCACGTTCTCATCCGGGATACTTGATTCATCTGAGTCTTCTTCTGAAGACAAAGTGACGCCATTCGTTAAGAGGCTGTCTTCCCATTTAAGGCAGGGTGGAGGTTCATTTTCGTTTCCTACTTTGACTATTCTCGGGACTGCGTGAAAGGCAGTTCTTGATTTTCCTGACATGATGACAATGTCACCACTGCGAATGTACAAAGCTGCAAAAATCATAACAATTTGTTTGTAAGTTTTCTTGTTGGAATAGTTTTGTCCCTGTTCAAAATTACATTCTTAAGTAGACGAAAAAGCCAATTAAAACAATCAAATCCCGATTTTTCAAACCACCTAGGGGAACAGATATGGGTTCAAAAATCTGGAGGTTCAAAAATCAAAGCTACAAAGAAATGTATGGAAACAACTCTCACTGTTATTAAGTCAGACTGTTAAGGAATTGGACACTTCATGTGGTCCCAGACTAATATTTCTAATATTTCTCTTCTCCTTACAATGGACAACTTGGCCATATTCAATGACATTACTCTGCAGCCTTGGAATGTTTGCCAGTTTGTACACTATTAGACTGTTATTTTGACCTATATTTTATGAGTATGTGTCAAAGTAAATGTATACTACAAACTAAAAGAATCTGGAAATCTTGAAAAAGTGCAGCTCAGTATATGTTATATGTGAGACTTCACAATCAAAAATGGGTCATTTTCATCACACCCTGCTGTTGTGGAATCATGCTATTACTGACACCAAAATGACAGTCCTGAGGGTGTCCACTATAACAAAAGTTGACTGTAGTTCAACCTCGTTCCCAGGGTCTTTTCCCTGGCTTGGGAGTGGGGTGTTTCCTGCCCCTCAGGGTCTTTTCCTGCCCCACCCCCGAGCCAGGGAAAAGACCCTGGGAACGAGGTTGGACTGGCAAGAAAGTGGGTTAACGGCTAAGGGGTGGAGAGAGGTGAGCAGAATGCATAGTGCACCCTCAAGTAATGATAGGGAGTGAGTTGGAGTGATGGACACACCCTGCTATGTGTTCTTGCTCTCATCCACAGCTCAAGCATCCTCCATAACATTACCCAGGTCATGGTATGCAGCCTAAGCTAAGATGAGTGGGATAGAGTCTTGATGTCTTACTCTTTGAAAGTAAAATGTTTCTAGTTGGGATGGATTTGAACCGTTGGAAATTAAAAAGTTGACAAAATAAAAGAAACACTTAATACGTTCTTTATGTCAAAAACAAGACTTACAGCTGTATTTAGATGCAAAAATGGCACTTCTACTCATAAATAGTCATTCATTTATTTTATTTACTCACCAACTGGTCTTATATCTCTGGTTGCTCCACCAATAAGAAAGATTGCTGTCTGACCAAAGCTCAAGGAAATCAATGGCCACGACAGATCTGACTCATAATGATCGGTGTGACCCCCCATAGAGCCCCCCAGGGGATAGTAATTGACAATGCCAGCCTCAGGGGAGTAGTCAGGATAACCGATTGCATTAGCGATATGTTGTGCCATACCAGCTAAGTCTGATGGGAAGTCATAGTACCTTTCAGGCTTGTAATCAACAACATTGTAGTCAAAGTGATAGCCAAGGTGAACCCAACGCAGCCTGTCCATTAGGTCATTATTTTCATCACTGCTGTGGAATGAAAAAAATTTCTTTAGTAATTTCTGACAATCTAACAAAATTTATGACTGTTATGTTATTATGTTATGTTATGTTGTGGTGGTCATGATCATAGGTACACATATTTCTCACATTAATAATAATAATAATATTAATAATAATATGATTATATAATATTAATATAATAATAATAATAATAATAATTTGATACTCTCAGTTTGACAAGAATCTCCTTTGTGGGTCAAAACATTTCTCAAAGTAAATAAGCAATATGAAGTTTTGCTAATGCCTTTCTTATTTTCAGTTTTTGCAATATTTATGTCTCTCGGTGTGGATCTAGCAGGTCTCAAGGAGAACTCCTGGTTTATTATTGTTCCACAAAACCTTATGTCGACAAATCTGCATTTATAGCTCTTCACAAATTTCTATAGCTTTGTTTTGGTTACTTACAAATTTTCTTTTTTCTTCAATTTAGTAAAGAAAAATTCGTTGATAGTCAAAAAAATTTCTAAGTGTCGCGAAAATGGCATCGACCGTTTACAAAACGGAGAGGCCGCCTCCCACCCTCCCACCTCCCTCGGAAAGAATTGCGCAACCAGGAGACGATTGCCTCAATTCTCTTAACCTGCTGCTTGATTATGTAGAGATTCAAACAGGCGAAATTTTTTGATCATTATCACCAGGCACGTAAGAAGTTCTTACCCGTGACTAAGTTCCCACACAGACTTCTCCGGGTCTAACTTCACGTGGGCGTCCAAGTTACACACGTTTGGTTTACGTGGAAAATCTTCCATGCAACGCCGAGTCCAGTACTGCTGTGCCCCAGGCGAAAAAGGATTCACTATAAACATAAACCCTGGACAAGTTTTTAGCTCGTACATTCGCCATTCTGAGACACAACGAAGTCCGAACTTCGAATGATATTTGCTTTCGTTCAGCTCGACTTTCTGAATACGCTCACCAAATGTGGACGGATCTTGGAAGTCAATAACTTCACTCAAGTCAGGAGGAGGTTTCTTTCGTTTATAACGCTTGTATTCTTCACGAACATAATCTACTCGACCACGAGCAATCTTTTGATTGTACAGTTCACCGCACGTTCCTTGGGTCGACTCGTCCGCCATGTTGAAAATTGCAGGCTCCAGTGGTCAGCACCATTTCATCAAAATGGTAGAAATCTCGTTCCCAGGGTCCTCTCTCTTCCCCGAGAGAGGGGACTCTGGAAAGGAGGTTGCCGAGGGCGCTTACATGTACGGCCTTTTTCCGCCCTGCTCTGAACTCTCCCTTCTCCGCGCTACCCAGAGGCGCGGGCCAGAGCCGCGAGGCTGTTCCATGCATTAGCCCAAAATGAGCATTGTGACTACAACAGGGGAAGGAAGATTCACGTGAAAATTAAGACGATTAGAAATTTTCGTGACGTAGTACTGCCACGTTAGCACAAGCTTGGACCGTCGAGGATTTAGAAAGTGGATATTTTAAATCCGAGCAGGTGGTCGGAAAAAAAAAAAAAAAAAAAAAAAAACTTGTATGTGATCTTTCTCAGCAAAATGTTATATACACCGTCCACAAGACAGGCAAGGCAGGGATCTGACCTTGTCATCATTTTTCACGCAAAGGCCACGATTCGAAACAAAAATTGTTTCAAATGAGGTGCTGAACACAATGAAACATTGCCGAAACAATCAAGCCTTATTTCCAGTTGAGCTCACGTGTTAGTTGATCTTAGTTGTTAAAATCACGTTAAAACAACCTAAACGCTGTATTCCGTGACTTAAGACCTTTTGTGAAAGCGCAACGAGGCGTTCATTGGTTATTTAATAAGAACTAGAGGATTAAGTCAAGAGTACATCAGACCCGTTTATAACAAGACCGTCTTCATCACGCGGCACAGTTCCAACTATTGACGTTCGAGGACCTAACTCCACTTTTTTGAGCTTGCCTTAATTTAATTTGCAATGGTGAATAACGGTCAAGGACAGCAATACCATTGCCAGGCGGAAGGAGTGAATTACGAACAGGCCATGAACCAGGCTTTGAGTGAGATCTTTCAGAATCTCAAGGAGATCCAACAGGACACAAAAAAGCGAAGAGAGAAAATAAATCTTCAGCGAAGGCGAGGGAGTGCTCCAGCCACAGCCCTCAGAGAAACAGCAGCAACTTTTAAACAGCCGAAAAAACTCGACAGATCACTGTCTACAACAGTACCCGCGACATCATCAACTCTGTCGACCATGCGTTGGGTTTTGCAGTGCTTTGAAGAAGAAGAAGAAAAGACATTTTTTGAAGAGCGATTGAATCAAGTTTTGGTTTCTTGAACAATTATTGAAAAACGTATGGCTGGCTCGGAAAGACTTGAATTTTGGAACTATGTGAAATCTATTCACAGGATGAGATATTATTTACTGCGTGACGATTCAGTACAGGATTTTACACTGAGGGATTAACTTGAAACCTCAGGAATCACGAAACCCGAGAAGTTCTGTTAGCAAGTTCTTCTTACCCTTGGAAGAACCACCCAAATATTTCATTCATGTATGTTGAAATACTGGCGAAACCATTTCCGTATAGAACTTTTTTATTTTCAAGTTAAGTGCCAAAGAAATGTAAATGTATAATAGATAACAGAGTTGTATATAACTTTTATACCCCGGTATTTACTATTTATCTGTGTAAATACTTCAGACTCATTTTTTTCTCAAACACGATCGATCCCCTTCCTTTTTGGGTTAGTGAACAAGAGTAAGAGAAAAGTAGGGAAAGAAAATATTTTGAAAAACGCCCGTTGTCATGTGAGCAAAAGAGCTCTCCGGCATCATGGTTGCGCGTGAAATCAAGCACGCTTCATCGCCGGAAGACATTTTTTTAAGCATTGAGTAATTGTAGCCAATAAAGGTGTCGATTGTAAATAAATAAACAAAATAAACAAGAATGCCTTATTTAAGCGGGAATGTTCTGAATTTAAAATATTGTTCGTGAAAGTTTCACTGACAGAAGTAATCTCCAGTTAGTCTTCATGGATTAAAAAAAAATAACTATGTGAACTGAAAACTGAAATAAAAGAATAGCTAATTAAAATCAGTGGCTGACAGGTGATCTACTAATGGGGTTAAAACTATTACTAAATGAGAGATTATTGGATCGGATGCCTTTATTAATGTGCCAAATCTCCGAAAAGATTAATTGCACCATAACTGTCATTTAAGTAAGATCTAAAACGTCAAGAAACGATTGCGAAATAAATATAAGCAAAATAAACCACGATTCAGGCTTTTTAGTAAGAACACCTTGAAATACCTACTGACGTTTTACCATTGAAACAGCACTGTTGAATTAATTTGTTACACACTTTGTTAGTTTGGTTTACTCACTTACGTTTAACCTTTTACCACCATGCTCTTTAAGACCTGATATATCCGGTGTTGTAAGTAAACATAGCGATTCTGATTTGATTCACTTCACAGTCACTTCAGCAAATTCAGTCCGAGAACTAACTGACTCTTTATTGTTTTTTTTTAGTTATTTTCACTGTCCGCTGCATAAGGAAATTATTGTTATCAACTGAGGGGTTTCATTAGTTCAATATGTCACCTAAGTTGTGAAACGTTCAGATCAACGAACTGTGGACACGTGAGTTTACAACACGTGGCTTATTTGCCGTTCTAACCGAGTACACGTGTGAAACTGAGCTAATTAAAATCATTAATCCTGATGAAAAACCTCTTGACTCAAATAAAAGCGAAACTCTCCTTACCCTCTCCTCCCATAAAACAGAACTGTTGTGTGCGCCGTCCATGACGTGAATCAGTGGAATACGGTGGAGAGCGGAGGGACGTGGCTGGGAAACAGTATGGTTCCTATTTATTCACAGTAACAATCCCATAATAAGCCATCTTCCCCCCACCCCCGAAGAATAAGCCGCCCAATTTTGAAACCCTCAAAACATCGTCAAACCTCCATAACAAAGGAACGAAAAGCAATTGAAGATATAAAGGATGAGGTCCAACATGTTGTGCAGGTGGAAAAGTTGTACCGGCTAAACAGGTCTTACTCTACCTGTGACCAAGAGAGAATGAGGAGACATTTTCTCATTTTCTCTTGCTGTAGCACACACTGCACCATTTGAGCTCACTCCAAGCCTCCTTTGCAAAATTGTCAGGTCGGCTATCATCACAACTTTAATTTAATAGCAACCCTAAGAAGGATTTGCGAATGGCCATTTTGACCCTTAGTGGTACCAAGGCAAACTGAATTTTAACAACAACAACAACAACAACAACAACACACGCTTTTTACTCAAATAGAAAACTCTTGGTTACAAAAAAAGATAATTAAAACAGAAAATTAGTAAATTCACTAAGAATAACTTAAAGCCAGTCGAGCTGAGTGAAGTTAAATAGTATTTATATAAGATATTTATATAATAGTATATATATGTATAAGATATATGCTTGGCAGTAAAGCTTAAGGGAGGGGGGGGGGGTAGTAAGGACACAAAATAAGGGGAAAAAGAAAAAGAAACAAGAAATAAGTGAGCGGACTTGAAATCAGTAAATCACTAAATACCTAGGAATAAAGTAAATTAGTAATAAATACTGATAAGTCATTGTAAAATAACTGAGGTACTACGCGCGCTCTCATTGGTCGATTGGTGTGTTTAGATGAGAGTATGTAAACACGGGTGTGACGTTTTAGATTCGCGCGTATTTTTGAGAATTATTTGATAAAAGCATAGAGCACTTTTTCCATGTTTACATAGCCTCATGTAAACACTCGGAGGAATTGGGAGAGTTCTCGAAAGTTATGCAAACCCTTTACTACGTCTCGAGTTTGCATAACTGTTTCGAATTCTCCCTACCCTTCTCGTCTTTAGATGAGGCTATGTAAATACGTAAAAAGTGCTCTATTGCTCAACTAGTAAATGCCAGATGGAAACTCATGAATGTTGGCAATCAGTACGATTGTGAGATGTTAAGTTTAACTTGAGCTACCTTGTTTTTGAATATTATAAGGGGGAGGTATTTAATACTTTCATCCAAATTATTCCAAACTTTCACAGCTGCAAACTGAATGTTAAAAAAAGAAAACAGTTTGTTTCTATGGTGTTGACATTATAAGTTGATTTGGAAGCAAGCCTAGTATTGTACTGATGAATTGATCATACTGTTTGAAAGAAATTATCAAAAGAAGATGGAAGAAGGTTTATGATGATACTGATTCATAAGAAGTGCTTTGTGAAGGGTAACAGGGTCACTTCATTTCAGAATCTCTAGTTCTTTGAAGAGGGGCTCAGAGTGTTCATCTGGTTGCGAAAAAGTTGTGGTGCACATGGCTCTCTTCTGTAAAATCATTAAGGGGATAAATAAGTAAATGATATAATTACTGCAATATGTTTTTGTATACAAAATATCCAATTTTAATAGTATTTAAAGTTCTAAAAGGAACCAAAAACAGGGATATAATTCATGGTAGGATACATATGTAGTTTGCTTTTATTTATCGTCGTTCGCTTGCGGTTAGCATTTATATACTGCTGTTTGCTTGCGGTTAGCCTTTTATACTGCTGTTTGCCTGTGGCTAGCATTTATTTACTGCTGTTTGCTTACGGTTAGCATTTATTTACTGCTGCTTGCTTGCGATTAGCATTTAAGGGGAGAAGGGGAAGGCGACTAAATGTGTCCTACCATGAATGGTATGCCCCAAAAATACCTTCTGTAACTATTATACAAAGGTTCCCCAAGGGTACAATTATCACACCCATCACCATCATATCCCTACACTTGACTTAGCTGAAGTCATGAGGTCCGGCAATCTAGTGAAACGAGTGCTTATTAGAACGCCATGGTATAGATCTGAGATCATTTTTCAAGAATGAACACCTAGACATTCTAATGACAAAAATCTACGTGTATTTCCGCTTTCGACTGAGCTTTTGTTTCTTGACAAGCTTCGTTGAGTCTTGTGAATAGTGTTGCAACAGTAAGGTAAATAGACGTGTCTTTATGCATGTCTGTGGTACAACCCTTCCTCTCTGAATGTGTCAGTAGCAAGAAGCTCGTGGGTTTGTGCATGCCCTCCAAACAACTGGTGGACAAACGTTGCTACCAAACAAACTTTAAACTATAGAAATGTAAAGCTGTAACTACACGTACGTATTTTCTACACTTTATTTGGCATTTGTCATCAAGCATATCATTATATCTTTATTTCTTATATATCTCGAGAGCTTATAAACCGGCGTGATAATTAATTGCTTTGATATAGAACCTTTTACGCCTCGTGGCTTTCCTAAACTTCTCAATCCTATGACCTAGAATCACTTCAACTCGTATATGTCGTTTTATTATCATAAATCAACTACTGCGCCCCACACGCAGCGATCTTATTCACTCAAATATCGTTCGCACGGACAGCCATGATCTGGCCATGTTACTGCATCGATTTTAAAATATGCGAGCTTAGAATTTTACAGCTGTAAAGGTCTCGGGTAAATTCTGGCCTGTATTTTAACCAACACAAAGATAATATCTATAAGT
Source organism: Orbicella faveolata (assembly GCF_042242905.1). Classification (NCBI taxonomy): domain Eukaryota; kingdom Metazoa; phylum Cnidaria; class Anthozoa; order Scleractinia; family Merulinidae; genus Orbicella; species Orbicella faveolata. Next base: position 5,257,030 of record NW_028301540.1, read on the forward strand.
TTCAAAATTAACTGTTTGTTGTTCTACTCTGTTCATTAATCTTGAACCAAATCTTTGTGGTTGTCGCTTCAAAAATCCTTTGGCTGGTGAAAACACCTGCAGTCTGAGACCTCAGAACTGTTCTGTGATCCGTTGTATTGTTCCTCCTGGCAAAATCCTCAGTTTACCAAAATATATTTCAACTCATGTTCGACTGACTTTTTCTGATATTAGTTGTGATATTGTCGAAGGCACCAAAGTTGAAATCAACCGGTTCTACGTCTCCATCGTCTCCATCGTCTTCATCGAAGCACGGCAAAACCCAGTGCATGGTTGGGAAATACGGGGTACTAGCCGGCGACAGTTTTCCGTTAAGTTCATTTTCCGATTGCTGGAAGGCGGTGCTCGTTTCTTTAAGCGTCATAGCAGGAGCACTAACTCTTTTCTGTCGCTCAAGATTAACTTTCTTTCTTTGCTTCTCAGTGTCTTCTTTAATCTCCTTGAGATTCCGAAAGATTTCACTAAAAGCCTGATTCATGGCTTCTTCATAATTACCTTCCTTCTTTCGTCGACTTAGCTGGTCTCTTCCACTCTTCATCGTGAACAAAGGAATGATGTCTATAAAGGAAAGTATTCAGATGCCAAACTGAGACCAAATATCTCCAAGCATTGAGCTATCACTCAGCCTTTTACTTGAGCTGTGAGCTCTCAGCGCCTTTATAAAGCTTCAATGGCCTTCCGCACTCTGCTTACGTGTTCCGATGCTTCTAGACCACAGCCAATTACGTGACGAGTATTGCGCTAACAGAACCAATGATTTACGACATTAGGGCAAATATTCAAAATTATTTCACGTTATATTTGTTCTCCCAAATTGCAGTAACTGACTGTATCTAAAACGTAAGAAAGTTAGCGGTGCGAGTGTGTGTGAGTTTGTCGACAACCATCTCAGTTGATCTTCTCTTGCTTTTATAGAGTATACTTTATCATTTACTGGAGCGTGAAGTAACTTCACTTAACTTTACACAAATTAAAGTTCAGCAATAATTTCCTTGTACACCAAGCTCTTTCATGCAGGACAACGTAAAAACCTGAAAACAAAATGTATTATTTTTCAATCGGTCCTGGTTTTGGGAAAGCCAGTTGCTAGCAGATAAAGAGATTTTTTTGTTTAAATTACGCCCAATTTATTTTTATCTCCAAATATTGGCCCCATTTACTTGTTATAACAGAGACGCATTAAGCCGTTGAGTTATGTGTCTGCGGTTTAACAGGGCATGCGTAACGAATTCGAAGGGCTGAACTCGTACACTTCATGTGATCGTCTGGGTGCAGTGAGAGCAGTTCTGAAAAAAACTGTTGTTGGTGGCTACAAACTACTGACACAGCTGGGTTCAAACCACTTACCATGAAGGGACAAACTACCAGACTGGCTACCCCACTTCCGGGGGAGGGGGGGGGGGAAGTTTTGCTGGGTATGTGCTGCTGACCTCTCAGAACTCCTACCCCATAATAGTCAGTTCTATGGCCAATTATAGGCCTTATCTTAGTCACTTTTGGGCAAGTGTAATTTTCGCAATCCCAACTTAGTCACTTTCTGTTTATGTATCTAACTTATAAAGCCCTTAAACTATTTCATCCTAAAATGAAGTGACATTTTTAAATTTTTAAATCCCTACTTGTCAGAATTTTCTTTCTCTCGAAACCCCAAAAAAGTGCGACCCCATTCCTATAACTCTATTGAAAATGCAACCCCATTATAGTCGATCCAGTCGTCAGAAAATGCGACCGCATCCAGCGACACATGTACATCCTCATTAGCCTATTACTAGGAATTACCGGTCGCCATGAAGCTTTCGGAACGTCTCACAGGATTGGCTGAGAAAATGATACACAAACAGTAGTAACAATGGACCCTAGCCCTTAAACAAGAGAGTTTCGTGCTAACAAGATCCAATGAAATTAGAGGTTCTAGAGAGCTTCATGACAACAGGGAGTTACCCCGCTCCCGAGCTGACTACACCCCTTTATCATCATTCAGAAGACGCACTAGAACATATAGTTCTTGTTAAACTATCCTGTGTTCGTCTCTACTTTATACTTACAATAAGACACGTAACTAACCTGAAAGAAAGCTGTCTAATTTTATTAACATAACCCACACTGACCGATATATCGAAAAACAGTATATTTATTGCACAAACTCTCGAAAACGAGAAGTTGAAGCCATTTTCAAAGATTTACCCTCTCGAGCCGTCGATTAGTTCTAATAGTATACTAATGCAAATACTGCAATCTGATTGGTTGAGCTACTCGAACACTATCAGCCACTTCACCACTAATTTTTCTCCGATTCTTATTGCTTTAAATTGATCACGTGACGCGATAGTGTTCATCAGCGAAGAGACACTATCTTCCCATAGTGCCGGTCGGAGGAAAATACCCGGATGGATAGTACTCGTCCGTGAACATTTTTCTGTAAACAAGCGGGCTTATAAAAAATAAACAACTGAAACTCTATTAAGTGGGTTTTGATTGTTTTCTTTTTCAAACTTAACATTTGGCTTTCAGGCCTTTCATCAAAAAAAGTTGAAAATAATTTGACATGATTTTTGAAGTGGCACGAGGAGAAAATTTAGTGGCGAACAATAAAGACAATAGAATGTTTATGTCCTGGAACTTCGGTCTGATATTTGCCCCTTGACAATTTGATGTTCTCAAAACTAGCATATTTGCCCTCGAAGCTTCATTTCTCGGGCAAACATTGCTTTAAGAACGTAAAATTTCCGCGGGGTAACTATAAGCCGATAGTATAGTTCCTCGACAGAAACACTCCATTGTTTAAATAGAAATTTTGAGCTCATAATCTAATTGTTAATTAGAAGGACCTTGTGGAGCCAATAATATTGCGTGTTTACCTGAGAGTCTGTCAGTGGGTTATGCGGACAAAAAAGCAGGGTGATGATTAAGTGTAAAGCCTTGACCACATCAATGCGTTTTCGTTTCAAAACGCATACTTTTTGATACGTTTTCGCCTATCGTCCACCCTAAAACGACCCAAAACGGTGATAAAAACGAAGGCTTTCGGAAACGGTTTCAAAATTGCAGCCTTTTACGAACGCATCGCTTTGAAAACGCTCCGTAGATAGGAGAAACCGGAGACTTTTGAAAACGGTACAGAAAAAATCCGTCGCCTCCACCAACGTTTTCGGGTGTTTAGTGTAGACGACAGGCGCAAACGTATCAAAAAGTATGCGTTTTCGAATGAAAACGCATTGTTGTGGACATGCACCGGTGACAACAAAACGAAAACGCTAGTGTGAACGAAAGTATTTTGGTACTTTTAAAAGCGCGTTAGTGCTTTTATTTTACCACTCTGGCGGAGGAATTATCGTTTTTCCACTTAAACGTCTTCCTGAAGTATTTCCTTATAGGCGACACCAAAATTAACGATTTGACCAACAATTTTCCGTTAATTCTGCACCGAAAAGTAAGCGCATTATTTAGTTATGCCTGCATTGAACTGTTTAGTAGCATAAGAGCATGTATGTTTAAAATCCAGTCAAGCAAAACAACAGCAAAATATCGAATACTTCAAAAATACAGTTTATTCCTGAAACAATGGAGTCTGATATACAAACAAACACACAAACAAATAAAACAAACAGACATTGACTTGTTTCAAACAAGCTGAAATTTGACAAAAATTGTCCGTATTTTTTTTTTGTACTGCAACAATTACCTAAGTGTAAAGCACTTTTACCAGCGAGCAAATCATTTTTAAAATAAGAACAATTGACGTCATTTTAACTTACTGAGTTCATAAGTTGTTTTGTACTTTCCGCTTTGCCCGCTATGAAATCGATTAAGATCAATTCTATGCGAACAAACTGATATTGAGCGATCAAATCTTCAACTCAAGCATATCAGTTGTAAAATATCAGAAACACAAACAGGCCACACACGACGGCTCTACTCGATCGAATATTGCCCGTGATGACACTGCATATCACTGAGCAGGCAAGCAAGGAACTTAAAAAACGATAGGTGTGTGTATATGTATTTAAACAAACCATGGAATCTGATAGAAGATATTGATAGCTTTCACTCAAGTTCCTCGACACTAGCTTTTTGTTGTTAACCACTCTTCATTAATCGGCAAACAATCAGTTTGTGGCATTGTGGCTTTTGCATTAAAAATCTGTCAGTCAAATGTTTCTCTGCACAAAATTCTTTGCTAATAAGGTGAATTCGGAGTTTCTTTTCAATCATCTACACGGATTTCATTAAATCGTCAAGAAAACTTAAGTTAAATTCAACAGGTTCAAAGTCCTCTTCCATTTGGTCTTCAACGCAATCAGCCAACCAAGGCATACTTGACAAAGGTAAATCAGGGAGAAAAGTTGGCCTGGACATTTTTCTAACAAGATCTTTTTTTAGCTGCTTAAAAGTTGTCGTCTCTTCTGTTTCTCTGTACGTTCTAGCGGGTGCGCTAACTCTTCGTCTTCTGGGTTGTTTCTTAGTGTCTCTTTTAATCGCTTTGTCGTTGTAACCGAAGCCGATATCAACCTCGTCAATGTCGACCTTCTCTTCGTCCAAGGACTGCAGAGAAGGTGTTGCTGACAAAGCTGGAGCAGCGAATAAGGAAAATTTCCTTCTCATTTTCTTTTTCGGTTGCTTAGGAGTTTTCGTGTCTGAGGTTCCAAAAGCAGGAGCACTGATTCGTCTTCTTCTAAGCTGGATATCAACACCTTCTCTTTGCCTTTCTGCACTGACTTCTTGAATAACTTTGTCCTGGTAACCCAAACTGATATCATCTTTATCAATGTTGACCTCCTCTTCGTCCAAGGACTGCAGCGAAGGTGTTGCTGACAAAGATGGAGCAGTGAATACGGAAAATTTCCTTTTTATTTTCTTCTTCGGCTGCTTAAAAGTTGTCGTTTTTGAGGTTCCTATAACAGGGGCACTGATTCTTCTTCTTCTAGGCTGAATATCTTCATCCTCTATTTGCGTTTCTGCACTGTCTTCCTCAATCACTTTATCCTGGCAGCCCAAGCCGATGCTAACCTTATCAATGTTGACTTCCTCTTCGTCCAAGGACTGCAGCGAAGGCATGGCTGACAAAACTGGCGCAGCGAATACGGAAAATGTCATCTCCTTTTTCGGTTGCTCAAGAGTTGTCGTTTCTGAGGTTCCTATAACAGGAGCACTGATCCGTCTTCTAAGCTGCATATTAACACCTTCTCTTTGCTTATCTGCCCTGACTTCTTGAACAACTTTGTCGTTGATACTCAAGCCGATATCAACCTCATCGTTGTTGACTTTCTCTTCGTCCAAAGACTGCAACGAAGGTGTTGCTGACAAAGCTGGAGCAGTGAATACGGAAAATTTCCTTCCCATTTTCTTTTTCGGTTGCTTAAGAGTTGTCGTTTCAGAGGTTCCTCTCACAGGAGCACTGATCAGTCCTCTAGGCTTGACATCTTCATCTTCTTTTAGCTTTTCTGCACTGACTTCTTCAATCCCTTTGTCCTGGCAACCCAAGCTGACATCAGCCTTATCAATGTTAACCTCCTCTTCCTCCAGGGACTGCAGCGAAGGCATGGCTGTCAAAGCTGGAGCAGAGATGACGGACATTTTTCTTTCCATTTCCTTTTTCGGTTGCATAACAGTTGTCGTTTCTGAGGTTCCTCCAACAGGAGCACCGATCAGTCCTCTAGGCTTAACATCTTCATCCTCTCTTTTCATTTCTTCACTTACTTCTTCAATTACTTTACCCTGGCAACCCAAGCTGACATCAACCTGTTCAGTGCTGACCTTTTCTTCTTCCAAGGACTGCAACACAGGCATGGTCGACAAATCTGAAGCAGCTATTTCAGAAAATCTTCTTTCCATTTTTATATTCGATTGGTTGAAAGTTCTTGTTCTTTCTTGAGTTGCTCCTACCGTTGTATACCAAATAGCTGGAACGCTGGCCTTTCGGCATCTCGGCTTTTTAGTATCTTCATTGACCACCTGTAGGTTCTGCAAGATCTCAGTAAGAGCTTGAGTCATGGCGTCTTCAAACTTCACCCCGTTTTTGCAACTGCTTTGAATTCGACTTATCATTGTTAATAAAGAAGCAGCTGAGAAAAATACTATTAAACACAACCGTGATGTCCGTAATGTTTGCTAAACTGTGCCTGACTCAGCTCTAAAAGTTCCTTTACCTAACAGCCAATTATATAATTCACTGCACATTGATATTATAAATCAAACCCAGAGAAGATATTGTCCGTGCAAGAAGCTAATGTGACTGATATAGAGTTTCAAATATTTAAATTTATCTCACGTCATTCTTGTTTCTTCAAAGTACACCCTGTCCGAAACGCAAGCTCTCAAGCTTTAACTTTCACATGGTTCTGTCAACCCTTTTCAGATTAGCCTAACAGGTTTTGCAATTTTTCTGAAGAACTTATTATCAGAATTATTTTACTCGTTTACTCCATGAAGCGTGTAGTAAATACTGAGTCAGCTTGATACAAATATCGGTTCACTTGCAGAAAGAAATTATGTCTTTTCACAATTTACTTTTTCATGCAGAACAACCTACTAACATATGTAATGTGTTTTTAATAATGTCTTCCGATGTTGGTTACCATTTGAATGCCAGACTATAAATTAACTTGGTAGTCTTTGAAATATAGAAAGCTAGTGAAAAGACAACTATTTTGTCGCTTAACCATTTAATCGACGCTTCTACAATCTTAGAAATATAAATCCACAAGGGCCTACTTCAATTTTGGAATGAACTTACGTAAGATTTGTTTGACATAAGATTAATTTGAATAACAATGAAAACTCGTCATACAAAAAGTTATATTATTCATACGGATCTCTTTAATTTCTCAAAGCTTCGCACCACCATAACATTTCCCCGGCAGTTCAACATTATTTGGCTCAAAATAAGTTGTGTTTTTAATTCAATTTCCTGACATCCATTTCGTCACACGAAAATATTCGTAACAATTATCAAAATCACTTGCTTTAGTGCCCAAGTCATCCTCGGGCATAGCGATCTGGGAACTACCTGGCGTGGCGTCATTTTAAAGTCCGTTTACAACCTTGGTGAGTTCAATTGGAGCCGATAAAGCCCTTTATACTCTTTCTGATTCCCCAGTGCGAGCCTAACTGGCTGCAAGGTCATCTAGATTTTGTCGTTGCTTTTGTTAGCTACGTGTATGTGTCAAGCAAGGTTAAAGCAATTTTTAATATTTACATAAACAAATTAGCTCAACACAAAAGACCGAGAAATTAACAAGTCTGATAACGTAAAATTACTGATGTTAATTACAACAATTAACTCACAAACACACACCTACAGGTACTTAATTACTATTCTAAAAATACAATCAACCAACCCAATGTAAAAAAAACATGAAGGTAAAAGTCAACGAGTAAAGAAATAGCGAGGTCCCGTGTTGAAAACCAAGTAAAGAAGTTCGGACATTTCATTTTTTTTTTTCAAGTTTCCCAGAAGTTTTTCTTCTGTTGAAGACATGCTTCCTGGTGGCAAAAACATCCTTCGCTCTCTAACTTAAAATATTAATTTCAGTTGATTTTAGTGATTATCAAGTAACCTGGTAGTCTGAAAAAGAGAAAGTCAGTGAAAAGACATCTATTTTGTCGCTTAGCCATTTGATCGACGCTTCTAAAATCTTACAAATATAATCCCGCTAGAGGCTACTTTAATTTTGGAATGAAGTTACATAACATTTGTATGACATAATTAACATTAATTTGAATGACAATGAAATCTTGTCGCAGAGTAAGTTCAATTATTCTTTACGGATCCCTTTAATTTCTGAAAGCTTCAAACCACCATAAAATTTTACTGGCAGTTCAAATGTTGTTGTTTATAGTGATCAATGCGCTTAGCTAGCCAATGGGTTTTAGTGCCCAGGTCATGCTCGGGCACAGTATTCTGGGAACTACCAGGCGTGGCGCCATGTTAAGGTCCGTTTACAACAGTGGTGGGTTCACTTGGAGTCGGCAAAGCTCTTTATAGTCTTTATAGTCTTTGTGATTGTTCAGTACTGCGAGTCTAACTGGGTGCAAGGTTATCTAGATTTTGTCGCTGCTTTTGTTATGTGTCAAGCAAGGCTAATTAAAGCAATTTTTAATATTTACATAAACAAATTAGCTCAACATGACGTAAAATTACTAAGGTACTTAATCACTGTTCTAAAAATACAATCAACCAACCCAATGTGCAAAAACGTAAATGTAAAAGTCAACGAGAAAAGAAATATCAAGGCCCTATTTTGAAAACTTAGTTAAGAACTTCGGACATTTCATCTCTTTTCAATTTCCTATACTGAAATGTTCTTCTTTCGTTGAAGACACACTTCATGGTTTTTGCACAAACGTCCTTCGCTATCTAGCTTAAAATAATTTGAGTTGATGCTGGTATGTCTTGGAATTTCGCGTAAGAATATTTGTAGAACACACACTGGCTCAAAATATGTTGACTTAGCGACGGTCTGGTGTGGTCATTAGCTCGTTTCAGTAGTAAAAGCTTCAACAGCAATTAAAGATTGCTGTTTTCCAACTGACTAATTCACACTTTAAATATTTCCCCGTCGTTTCAACATGAAATGTAAATTTAATACCAGTCACTTTAACATGTTTTAGCTCATTTCACTGAGTCGACGTATCTTTCAATCAAACCGGTTCAATTATTTGTACCCCCAAGAAGATTCCCTCTCGAGTGAACCGATCAGATTATCAACCCACATTTTGCGGTTATATCGCTCTCCATGGAATCGCTTGACGAAACAACCAGTGTGATGTAACAACATGCATAAGCATGGTTAGCCGATTTTTAATGTTTCGTATTCTAGCGTTTCCAAAGAGAAACTATCTTATTTCAACAGAGACGACGTCAACTCAAGATTACCATGTGTATTCCGGCACTCTGCGCTAGAACGGTCGCTTAATCCGCTGTACAAGTGCACGAGGATTTCAAAAGTCGCAGACGAATATAGCTCGTATTACAGTAGATAAGCATATATTGCAGTCTATATTAACCGAGGACAACAACTTGAACAACCTCGCAAATCAGTTTATGCCTGTATTTCAATAAACACAGGGGATATTTGTAGTCCTTAATAAAACATGCCGCCAGCTAGCAGGTCTTACACGATTTTCGCTAGTCCTCTGAACTCTGAACAACAATCCAGAAAATTTGTAATCAGTTTCATTGAGTTTGACTAGTTCAGCGAGAGTCTTTCAAGGATACGTGCTGCATGGAACTAAGTCGCCATACAATAACTGATCTTTCGCGGTTTCCACCATGACAAGAAGCTCTAAGTAATTTACGAATAATCCAAAGTTAAATTCAAATGATAACGTCTCGAGGAATTCAAAGTTTAGGCTAATTTCACCTGTCATTCATAAAGCGTCTTCTTCTTCACATTGCAAAACCCACAGCATGTTCGACGTTGATCTACTGAGCTCATTTTTCGGTAGCTGTAAAGTTGTTGTCGGTTTTCTAAGTACTGAAGAAGGAGCACTCCCTCGCCTTCGTTCAAGGAGCAGTTGATCTCTTTGTCTTTTAGTATCCTGTTTTATCTCCTTTAGATTCTGAAAGATTTCACTCAAAGCCTGGTTCATGACCTTCTCATAATTCACCCCTTGCTTGCTCTGCTTCGATGTTTCACCTTCACGGCTAGCCATGGCAAGCTTGAAACTAAACGGCAAAGCAAAAATCTCAGCCGAAATATTTTTGAACACTCTTCGGCATGACCTGTTGTGAACCTTGAACAAAATTACCGTCTGCTTGTTACATATTCTAATTCTTGAAGTCTGTTCGGTAGCCAATCGTAATGCGCGTTGCGTTTGAATCTATATGACAATCACGGTTTGTAACGTTTCGAGTTCTTTTTCTGGCAGGTACAGTTAAAAACCAAAACGGGGCTCAATTGATAACATGCCGCCGAGGAATGCTTTCGTTCTTATTCATCAAATGCAAGTAAACACTTGATAATCTTTTTGGTAGGCCTTCAGAATCTTTTTAACTTTGTAACTTCGTAATTTCGGAATTCATTTCATATAAAACGAGGGCGAATCGTTTTGCATTCGTTAAAACATGACATACATGTCACAACATTAGCTTCTAGAACGAAAACCATACGCGCAGAAGGAAAACGGAAAACGTGTTTGTCGTTTAACACGTTTGAGTAGTTTATTGACATTAACCTTTAAGCAGGCATTATTTACCAAGCTTGTGAATCACGCTCTTAATTTCAAAGCCAGTATCATTTTCTGCCAAACTTGAAAAGCAAACACCTTCTCCTTGCTTTTTGCTCAGTGACTATTGTGTATGTAAAGACGACGAAAATGAGTCAAACACATTTAACGACAGCAAGAAGAGCCGGCACGCAGCATATTCAGTCAAGCGAACTTGTGGCTAATTTAGCGTTATAAGCCACTCCCATCTGGCGACCAAATCTATAAACAAGGAGAATGTTCTAAATGGAGTCAATTTACCCCATATTTTGAGATCACGTACGACGAATCTGAATTTGTTGGGCAATGAATGCGAGATGCAAAGCACACAAACCAAACAACAATTCTAGTTACGAACAAGAGATGAAAAAGTCTTTTACCATGATTTTCTGCAACTTGCGTGCCAGCGCTCTGGAGAAAATTCGACGAACTAGACGGTTTTACGCGAGCCTGATACGATGAGAAAAATACTGAATGCTGAGAATTCAGAGCTGGTTTGTAACGAATTGCGCGTCGAGGCTATCCCGAAAAAAGTTCTACAGTAAACAAGAGACGACACGAATATGTGATGGTATGCAACAGGTTGTAGTCCACCAAGAGAAGGTTTGATCAGCAAGAAAACCAAACGATGGTCGAAGTAGCCACAGCAGATATAAACCTGGATCCATGGCTATTTTTGAGAAAGGAAATTCAGTGACAATCAGCGCGCTTTCTCAAATCCATCCTGTTGACACAACGTATGACAAACGTGCCTCCTCCTTCTATGCCCCGAAACTATGGAACAGTTTACCGGAAGAAATTAAATCATTGACAATAACTAGCAAACTAAGTGGCTTCCCTTTTTAAAAATGTCTATGTTTAATTTTATACTCCATATAATGCTATACAACCTTTCTATATTAGAGTCATTTTCAATATTTGTAATAAAGCTTGTAAGCACTTTGAGAATTTAATTAGAGGGCGCAAAACGGAAACTCATTGTTACTATTTAGATTTTAACTTGAACTGAAGAAAGCGATTTCTAAGAAGTCGTCGATCTTTGGAAAAAGTAATGGAAGTAACAAGTGTAATGTCTTACCTGATTAGCTCACTCTACAACACAGGTTAGGAACTGATGGTAAGTTTTCTAAGATAAACGAAGTGTTAATGCCATAAAGTTGGCAATCAGAGTTTGTATGAATTTGAAATCCGATCAATTCAACAAATGACTACGCATTTCCTTCGAAAACTTACAATAAATTTTGAAACTTTACCTTGTGTTCTCTTCGTGTTTTCCACCAATCGCTTTTTGTAAGCTATTTGGACTATTTTTGCTAATGATAAGGTTAAGCCATGTGCTAGTCAGAGAGATGGGGCAGCAAGTTGTCGTACCTAGTTTTGGAAACCTCGCTGAAACCTCGCTGAAACACTATCTCTTCAAAAGCAATTTACAAATGTTTGAATTTTAAGCTTTGGCTTTGAATCGGCCATCGGATTGGGCGTGAATGAAAAATGTGGTTGGAGACCTTTAGTGGAATACTATCCACTTTTGTGTCGTTGGGGGTTGGAGAGTGGGGTGGGGGTAAAATTGAATTGAGTCGGGTTCTATACCTTTTAGAGAAGCTCTTTATATAATAGGTCTCTAAAATGTGTATGGGTCCTTGAACCTCTCTTTGCTCTACCTTGTCTAATACTATTGTTAAATACGGGAAAGAATTCAGTGATACGCTTTGGCTGCTTGTGCAGACGAAAATAAAGGTCTACCCATGGAACTCTCGATTACTACTTCGTGTGCAGACTGGTGATTTAATTCCGCGGAGAATGCGTGACAGTTTACTAGAGAATGGGTCTTTACACGTTTTGCCACAAAATCCTTTTCCGTGACGTCACTAGAACGAACGTGACTGCGACCTGGGGACTAGGTCATGTGGGAGTCACCCATTTGCGTTGTCTTTCTGATGTTGGACGCATAACGCTGAAATGCGGTTGACCGTGTCCGCGGGAACAGTTGGAATCTTCCGGCCCATTGAATTACGCTCAAGAAATAACCAGAAATTGCGACAATTGTCGCTAAAAAAAGAGAACAGATTTCATTCACTGATGCACGTTGTCCTTTAAAACATTTATTCACTCGGCTACCACCTTGGGTTTTTAGAGGGCCGGTTAAGTGTATGTATGCGTGTGGGAGCTCAATATCACAATATCAAGAGATTTTTGATTGCTCATGACAGCCATTTAGATACCAAGAAACGGTAGAGACTTGTTTGACATCACTACTTACGAAAATGAGTGATATGCCTTCAAGCCATCACTTTCCTTTATACAATTCGTTAGGTCCAGACTCCTTCGCGGTTTTAGGTTAGCCCCGGCGCGCAGGGCGACTCTGCCCTCCTCTTATGCCCACAGGCGAGTTTTGAACGGGCGGACAGTCTTTTCGTTCTGAGCTCGGTTTTCGCTTCCCAACTTGTAGGCAAGTCTAACAGCCGATGTTTCAGTATTTACGTATTCCAGAATTCGGTTGGACAAAAGGTAGTACAAGTGAGATAGCCAACGAGGTGCGTAGCATATTGGCTAGGAATCCATACGTATCCAAAAAAAAAAAAAAAAACAGGTGGAACAATGCTTATTTCTTGAACGTGACAATCACGAAATATCGTTAGGCATTCACCGGTAGGCTCTGCGATAGTTGTTCATTCATATTATCGAGACGAGTAGTTAGGGACTAGCGTCAAAACAGACCATAAGTACAAACTGAAAAATGGAAAGTAAAATAAATAAGATCACAGTGTGATCTCGAAGGACAACATTTTAAATCAATGTAACTTTTCATCCTCAGTAGCGAGATCCAGACGTGTCCAACACATTTTTTTCCTTTTCAGCCCATTCAAGCTTTTAGTCAGTAAACGTTCCCTTGGAAACAACACGCGTGTCGAGGATTATCGATGGGGTTGTTTGAAACTTGATAAACTAAAACAAATTGTCTTGACATAAAAGTGCACCTTGAAATAAAGCAAGAGATAATCTCTCTGTTTTCAGCTATTGGCATAAACGTTTGGAATTGATTCTCATACATAATCATTAACTAATCGTCAGGAATTCTATAAATACCACTGTTTCACTGTGAATGTTAAAACATCCGTTTTCAGAATGAAAACAAAACAAGAGGAAACGGAAAACGTGTTTGCCGTTTAACACGTTTGAGGGTTTTAACTTCTTGAACCTTTATAGACCTACGTACGCATAATTCACCAAGTTCGACCATCACGCTCCGAATTTCAAGCGTATTTTCTGCCTAACTGGGAAAGCAAAAAACTTTTCCTTTCTTCTTCGCTGGCTAGCGTGTATGCAAAAACTTAGGAAATAAACCTCGTGAGTTTCAAGCATTAAAATGGTTTACAGAGGTCTCGCAAGAACGCGGATTTAGAGTCGCACATACATGATATATCGTGCTTAGAGCATAAGCCTTATAAACCCCTCCCATTCAGTGACAGGGTTATAAAAGGAGGACAGCTTTCTACCTGCAGTCATTTGACCTCATAATCTGAGCTCACGCATAATTGTTGCAGACTCTTTGGGCGATGAACGAGAGATACAAACCCTACAAAATGTGCACCACTCTTAACTACGACAGAGAAATGGACAAATATTTAAACACGATTTTTGACAACCTGCGTGCTTTGGAGGAGATTCGGCACGCTAGAGTTTCACTGCCGAAGTGTGAGAAGTCGCGACAGATTTCCAATACTCAACGATCAGAACCAGTTTGCACGAAACTGATGCGCGAAACTATCCCGAAAAAAATTCGTCATTGAACGAGTGTTTACGGAGCACGTTACAAAAGTGAACGCCCACGAAAGCACCTGATGGGGTACACCAGAAGCTTTTAGTGCGCAGAGAGTGTGATACGAGAGGGAAACAAACCAATCTTGATAAGTGACAATTACATAGACAAGGATTTCACTATGTGACAGATAGCTGGCTGAAGGTAAGAAAGCTTGAAAACAACTAGCGCTCTTGATAAACGACTGAAATGGAAACGAAATGAAGCCACGAGAGCAATCAAAGAGAACTTGTGGGTTCCGCCTTTGGAATAACGAACAAAAGCATTAAGTGTTTTATTTTGTTTTACTGCGCCACAAGTTAGGACTGCGCTGATAATTATGTAAGCCATAAGTAACCATAGCGACCTGTAAGAATTTGCTTTGCTTTAAAATTTGAGTGATAAACAGCTCCATTTTGCCTTCGAAAAGTTAACATAAAGTTTGAAACTCCAGTAGTGTCGTTTTCCTGTCTTTTTAATGCTCTGAAAGAGTCAGTCAGTCACGTATTAAGGGAGATATAAGACAGGACAGCAAGCACGATGTCGAAAGAGCGATACACATCTTGAAAATCTCTGAAAGTACCTGAAGACCCCACACTGTCACGTATCAGTAATGATGAATTCACCTTTGTTTGTTGTTTCACTTCAAACGAGACGAATTTAAAGGCAAAATCTTTATCTAAATTCGAATGCAGCTTCGCAAAAGCGACGTTAGAAAATTAAGGAGGACGCCAGGAAAGAGCTTGAATTCGTGCAAACTTTTATCGTAAGCTTTGTTGCATGAGCGTGTTCTACAGCTAGTCGGCAGACAAGGGATTGAAGCGTGATCTACCGAGACAAGTGGTTAAGGTTTCGAAAGAGACGTTCTTATTTACTTAAACTTTGTTTAGTCTTCGGCAACTTTTTCTCACACTTTGAACAAAATTCTTTTCTATGACGTCATTAAAACGAACGTGACAAGAACTAAACAGTTTCCCGCGTTTAGCGTTTAGCCAGTTCGTAGTCAACATATTATGGGGGTCTGGTAGAGTGTGACCACCAGTGAGGGAGATCAGGATCAGAATCATGAAAATAGAGCGAATTTCAATTGAGTGTTGACCAAAGCCGAATCACTCTGGCCAATCACAAAGGACAAAGACAAACCAGTGAACCAATCAAAACTTGAAGCAAATACATGTAGCGCGGGAAATTTTTGAAACGTATGCGAGCGAGTCATGAGTGGTTTTGTCGCGAATTTCAAGCCAATCACTCATAAGCTCGGTCCTCACTAGGGACGCAAGCATAAGCATAAGCATAAGCATAAGCAAAAACATAAGCACAAGCAGAAAAGAAGCTAATGTCCTAGTAAGGTCGGTCACGACATAAGCATAAGCATAAGAAAAGACCTTGCGTTCTTCTTTTGCTTATGTCTATGCTTTTGTCGCTATTGAGTTCAGTGAAGACATGTTGGCATAAACATAAGCGTGGGCAAAAGACTTTCAGCCAATCAGCGAGCACTTCGTGCCTTTGTCAACCATGTCCTCACTGAACATAAGCATAAGTGTAAGGAGAACGCTTATGCTTATGACTCTTATGCTTATGTCGCGGCCGTCCCCACTAGCGCATTAGCTTCTTATGTTGATATTTATGTTCACGGTCTATGTTTATCCTTGCGTCGCAAGTGCGGACCGCGCTTTAGGGTAGTAAAGGAAAAACAAAGCAAATCAGTGAGTTGTTTTCGACACTCACGTCAAAACTACTCTCAAATACAGTGAAACCTGTGTTAAGTGGACCCCATATTAAGTAGACACCAGCTTGATTACCTAAATTTTCTTCCCGCATTTACTGTAACATCAACCTGCCGCAACCTGCAATAAGCGGACACTTCATGGGCTTTTGCTCAGATCAGCTCAGACTCCTCTAACAGTTGTTCAGTTATGTCGTTTTAAAGCCAAGTAGATTATTCCAGATACTGGAAATGGTGCTATGTGCAGTCTTTGATCTTACACTATGTTACACTGTTTTACAAAAGGTTTAATGATAAACTCTTATTGCATAATATATTAGAACCTGTTTAGAGCGGACACTAGTGAGTGTCCCAAGGGTACCTCTGGTACGTTCGCCATAAGATTTCTGTGATCATCTTTTGGATTGTCCTCAACCGAATGCGTAAACAATGGCTTCTGTTGGCTCCTGCTTCTATGCCGGAAAGCCGCTGTACTGAATCCAAACTCAATTTTAACAACTTTTAAACCAGTACGTCTGACATTAATTCATCACTGATTGATTAACAATTAAACTACATTTATTCTTTGACCGTTACAACGAAATATCTACATAATATTGATTGTTTAACACTTGGCTAGAAGATTAACTCATTTTCAGAGCATTTGAACTCCTTCTTAAGTAATTCGAAAAATTCGTGGCAGAAAATTAAAGACGTGCGTTGTAACTTTCCTAAAAAAAAAAAAAAAAAAAAAAATCGATTTTCCATCTCGCTATTTCTAATTGTTTGTGGACTGTTTATGTGCAACCAAATCCCGTGGAGCATACTAAGTGGTACTACATACCCCGTAATTACAGAATATAGACAATGCCGGTCAAACATTGTTTTGCAAAGGAAAAGGTGAAGTGGACTGTGATCAAAATGCACGTTCGCGGGCCTAGGTCAGGATCAGAATAACAGTAGATGCTTACATCTCGGATCGAAGCTCAAGTTGTTCAGTTTTTTGCTATTACAAGCTCCACGGCAGATTCTCTGTTTTAATCTGTTTTCCATTAGTTTTGTTTGTAAAACACATCTCTTTCCTGGTGCTGTCTGAGCTATGGTTTCTGGCCTCTTCTTCCGTTGTCCTGTGTTTGGAGGCCCCAGAAGACATTCCCAGAAAAAATACCTTTCAAACAAATTCCGCTAAATTGAAGTTGCAGAAGCTTGCTTTCCTCTATCACCTCTCCTCTCCCGTCCCGTCCCGTCCCGCTAACCAAGATAATCAGAAAACGTCAGAAAGCTTTCAGGGTCCATTTCACCGCAACAAAGATTGCGAAACCCAACCGCTTTAATTTTGTAGGTCGTTCAACACAAAAGCGTGCTTGACATTACAGAGATTGCATGCCGTGATCATATATGTAAATCAGTTGTAAAGTTTCAGCCTGTTAAACCGATAAACTGACCTACCAGTTGAACCTTAATTTACGCACCTTTGTGATTAATTTACTAGTTGCCGCCTCGTTTGGGCTTTAACACGAAACAATTGCCCTGTCTGGTTTGAAAAATCAATTAAACGTTTCTTCCTTTTCGCTTATTAATCTATAGAAAACTACAATGTGCTTATTAAAGGAGTTTTATGGCAGTATAATGGTTTACATGCCAATCTGCACGACCCACTGGACGCGTGCTGGGCATGATGTAATTTACAAGTGTCTTGGTTTGATTTGATTCACGACGTCACGTTTTTTGGGCCAGTCATAAAATTACCTCCCCAAGAAGTTGAACATATATTTTGTTGCGGCTTCGTTTATCACCGCGAAATAACTTTAAAGGCGTTTAGCTAGGGTTTTAATTTGTTATGCACGCTGACCCTCCTTAGCAAACACAGATTACAGGTTGACATATTCCGACAAAAGATATGAGGAGTTAATAAGGAGTGAATCTTTGCAAAGGACGCAGGATTAGTCTGAGGGTGAAAACGTTTGGTGGCGTTCTTGATTTCAAGATTGCTTAGGTCATGGATACAAAAAACCGAGTCCACAAGGAGAACTACACAACGTTTGACTACGAAGAGGAAATGGAAAAGGCCCTCAGCACGATTTTTCGCAACCTTCGTGGTATAGAGGAAAACAGATTTCGAATCACTTCCAATCAGTGTGATCCGAGTGAGATCGCCAAAACACAAAGCACTCCAGAACCGACAGCTTACATCGATTTGCCATCGCGAAAACCTGACCATGAACTTCAAGAAGAAGTCCATACTGAACAAGTTACAAACGTTAAGTCGAGAAGGAGGTTACCTGAGGTGCCAACTGGAAAGAAGCTATAAACCTTCACTTAGTGTGTGAAAATTGAAACGATCTCTTGGTGGCTAACAGCTGTACCAACTTCAGTGAGAGAGTTGTTCGACAGTTCAAGTGATAGTGATGCTGATTTATGAACCGGCTAACTTAATGATTGTCCTTCATCATTCGCTTAATTTATTACGGTGCGCTGGACTGGCGCTCTAGCTAGTGAGAGTCGACAGTACTGTGAGCTGGCTTATTGTGTTTTAACAAGACTTATAAGAGTTTGTGAAATAACAACACGCATCCAACTCGGCAACAAGTTCACATTCACTTTTTTTTATTTTTGACTGAACCATTCACACCTTCCAGGTGGATAAACTGTCGCCGTATTTATCAGTAGCAGTGATTTCTGTGTTAGCAAATTAGCGTTAAGTTTGCGACCTATTAGCGTGTTAATTGTTATAAACTTCCTTGCTCACCACGCTCAGTAAATATTAATAACCTGAGAGACATAACGTTGTTTGCGGTCTATCGAGACGACCATTTAACTGAGTCAACACACCATGAACCCATTGTACATGTTGTAAATAATAAATTGCATCGCAAATGAAGGGACAAAAAAATGATCAAGTATTTCCTTTCGGTAATTGCATTTAAATCTCCTTCATCAGAAGCTTGGATCTGCACTTTATCTGCATCTTACTGAGGACATTTGTGAGGGTTGTACGAGACAAGAATCTAAATGAGGGTGCTTGAAAGGTGACCAAGTCAACACATGGAATGATGCTTTAAGCGATAAGAAACTTGAACAGTCATAGAAACTATGTAGGTCTGTGTAAGCCCCATATGACATACCCTGTTCCCCGAGGTTTTCCGTGTTTCTTCGTTGACTTCCCCTGCTATTAACTGAAAGCACCGTCACTCAATTTTGGCCTTTTCGCGGCTTACACATGATCGAGAAACAGGAAAGGAAAACTCCGGAACCACAGAGGTCATTACTAAAACGACTCGGAAGACTGAAAGGAAGTGGACAGATCAATTTCATCAAATGCGATTCACTGTCCAGGCTAATTAAGAATAACGGATGTTAATATACATAGATGAAAACAAGACGGTCAAAGATAGACATGGTTCATGTCAATTCCTATTGACAAAACCCACAAAAATATATCGGTCACGGAACAACAAGGCGGAAAAAAGAGTCGATAAAAAACAACCGTGGGGTTTCCATTGCTCAAGGAACCGATTGAACATTCGGCTTCTTTGACCCTCTTTCGTTAAATTAAAAAGCGCAGCTTCTTTCTCGAATTTCTTTGTCTAATTTTAATCATATTCGGCATATCTTATCAAACCCCAACCTTATTACTTCCTATAAGGAGCTCTATTTAATATCGGGAGAAGAATGTTGCGCAAAATAACTCAACAATATATATCCACGTTTGTTCTCGACTTCAAACTTAGGACAGCAGCCTTTGGAAGTTGTGCTTCCTCTCCAAGAAGGACCTCGTAACTTATAGAAACCAAATTTCTTGGACAGTTATGCTTATGTCCTTAATAATTATGTACAAATGGTACGTGCCCCTTGGCCTCGGTCAGATTGGATAATCCCACATGACAAAAGTAATGCCTCTTTTACTTTAAGATAAACCCTTATCACATTTTTAATCGTCTCTGCTTTAGCTGTCCTTGTTATGTTTACTGTTTATTGTCAATTAGAATGGAGAGTTTCGCATCGCGTTTAAACCTGGAATGTTATTTCTGGTAATTTCTCGTCTACCTTTCAACTGTAATTCATTTTGAATAGGTCTTTCACCTCACAAAAACTGGCTGGCTTGCGCAAAGCTTTTCAGCATCAGTTTCTGATCTAATCCAGCGCAAGCCTGATCCGCCAAGCCTGACAACTAGTTTTACCCCGGACATCAGGAAATAGACTTGCAAAGTTATATCACTTGGAACAGTAACCACTTCTGAACATAGAATGATTTGGAAATTGCCCGTGAAAAGGGTGGAAAAATCAACTGTTTACCATGGCTCCCGCTGTTGCTCCTGCTGTTTACCGCGTCGCGAACGCGCCGCTTCTTTGGACGAGTAAGCCTGAATCCCAATAATATCGCATTTATCCAAAATGGCGGACATGCAAGGAAATGAAAGCGCTAAAACTCCAGAATTACTTGAATTGAAGATATCACAAACTTTATACAAGGTAACATCTAGAATGTATCGATGCCTCCTGGATCCAGAAAGAGTGAAAACTGTCAATTTTAATTTCCTTTTCTCTAGATAAAAGAGTTGGAAGTAACAAACCACGAACTCAGCTGCTTGCCAGCAAAAAAGGTCAGTTGAGCTTACGTTTGAAGCTTTTGCAAGTGTTTGGCCTGCTTTTATTGATATCGAGGTAGCTGTTCTCCTGTGTTCATTTCCAGAGGGTCTACACAAGACAAGGTGCGGGGCACTTGTTCTTTCTCTCTGATCGTCCTCACGTGATCAGCCAGTTCAAGAGTAAGTTGCAACTTAGTCTCATGATAATCCGGTCAGTGTAAAATGCAGACTGGAGACCAGCGGTAAAATGAATACCAGGGGTAAAATGCAGACTGCAGGCCAAGGGTAAAATCAGGACCAGGGGTAAAATGCAGACTACAGACCAGGGATAAAATGCAGACTACAGACCAGGGGTAAAATGAAGGCTGAGGGTAAAATGAAGACCAGGGGTAAACTGCAGACCAGGGGTAAGATGAAGATTGAGGGTAAAATGCAGACTGAGGGTAAAATGCAGACCAGGTGTGAAATGTAGACTGAGAGTAAAATGCAGACCGCAGACTACAGACTTTTTTAAGTATATATCGTGTTATTACCATTACCGAGTGCTGACCGTAAACAGGATTATTCAGGCTAATCGCAGTGAAAGTCTGCATTCCAATTAGCCTGAATATCACTCTGGTTGGACTGAATATCACTCCCACTTAGCCTGAATATCACTCAGGTTAGCCAAAATAATGTTTCCATTAGCCCACTGACAGCCTAAGCTCTCTGTCAGATAAGCTTGGATGTGACTCTTGCTCATAAGTGGTGTTGTGTTACAAAGATTTGATTTATAAGGGTTTGTATGAGAATGCAACAGTTTTACTTTAAAAGTCAATTATTCTTGTATTTTGTGAATAAAATCTACTTGCCCTGTTGCTGTGTTGTATTCTTTGTTGTTTGCCAGCTCCTCAGGCCAATCTAATGCGACTTTGGCGAGTAATCTTTGTGTGGGTTTCTTCTACTAAAAGGAAGACCGAACACTGATTTCTGGTGTGCCCACCGCTCAAAGTGAATAAATCCACTGAAAATAACCTTGCTGACTCAATTCCTCCATAGAATCAAAGACGAGATGTTGAAGTTTTATGTCATTTCACCGCAATTCTGTCCATGATGCCTTTGCTACGAAACATTTATTTCAAGATTGCTTTTCTTCACAAATTTGAATGAGCCTCATCCGAACCAGTGTGGACAGTTTTGCGGTTTGCATAGTACGTTGGGTATCTATAATTAGCCTGATGGGGGTAGTCAGCATCGATTTGTCGACAGCCAAACCAAAATGTTTCTAGGTCCCCTCATGCTTTATTTGTCAAACCCACCAAGAGGCACATTGTTTCCATCCACCAATCAAAATCAAGTCAAGTCATGTTCACAAAATTTAAAAAATAGGCACCATACAGGTGCATGTGACAACTGCTTAAAAGGTGAAAATGCGAAAAGTAGAATTGTCCTATATATCCAGTTATGTGAATAGGAATGTATGCAAATAGCTAGATAATGAATATTGATGAGAAGCATTATTGAATGCTTATAAGCCATTGTTAAAGAATGTTTGCCCAAACTGAGGAAAAACAAAATGGCTCTTTAGCCATTTTCAATATACATTATTACACGAAATTTTCGTGACACGTTAATTTTGCGAATTTTGCAATTTGAAAAAAATCGCAAAATTAAAGTGACGTGAACAATAAGTGTTGCGAACATAACATGACGCAAAAATTAAGTGACTTACGTTATGTTACTGTTGACATATAGTTCCGCCGTTGTGTTTTTGTTAATTTTGACGTTATTGTACCTTTAATAACGTCAGTTTACTAAATTCAAGGACATGTTGAAGTAACAATGCCAAGGAAATAAATTTTGTGTCATTCAAAACGCAAAGTTAAAGTGATTCAAAATACAAAGCTTTCGCGAAATCGTGGAATTTAAGTGTTGCGAAATACGTATACCTCAAGATTGTGAACTAAACGTGTTGCGAAAATTTCCTGTAATTAGGTATTAAAATTTTAACAAGGTTACAAGGCTTAGAGAAATAAAACAAACGAAATTAATTATTCATCCATCAACCTTGATGTGATTTCTTTTGTTGTATTCCCCCAAGCCTTGAAGTCAGAATTGTAATATGTCGAAAGTGGCCTATTAGTACATGTGGGTGTTGCCATAATTGTAACAGGTAACAATGAAGGGTAAAACTGTCAGCAGTGTACGGTGTATGGTTTATGAATTATAATCAGTAGACGAACATGATTGGACAATCAAAAACAGTTTTTATTATTTTATTGAACTGATGAAACAAGATTTATGGTAAACAACACAACGGGAATGGTACAGATCATAGCAACAATTTTGGGGTTGATTGAGAGTACCTGTATTATGGCAGAAGTAAAGGCAAACTTTTGCAACAGCCGGTGCTACAGGGATGAGGCTGTGAGTGAGTGAGTAAAGGCAAGCACTCTAGACAGGAACCTCATTGTCATTACAAGTACCTTTTTTAAACTAAAATAGTGATCATCTTACTCACACCAGTGAGTAAGAGTAACAGGAGCCTTGAAGCTGTGACGTAAATAGCAGCACTCTACTGTGAAATATCAAGCCTTGTTGTATGTCCCACCATTCGTCCTTGCTAAATCCCTCGATAAGTTGTTTTGCTGTAGTCAACCATATTGATTACTTCTCTCAATTCTCAAATTGCAATATTTCAGGGGCATGCATTATTGGTTCTGTGAACCCAAGTAACCAGCCACACCCACTTGAAGAGGCATGGATCTGCCTCTGCAATTTAATTACGGAACATCTTTGTCAGATCTATTTAAAAGAAGTTGTTATCTCCTTATTTTGTATATCTATTGGTAACAAAAACAAAACATACTGATTGGATTGTTAAACAATTCAAATTGGTGTTTGGTTTTCTCCAGAGACTATTAACTATTAGCAGTGGGGATTCTCCACTGCTAGATGTAATTGACATGATAATAAAGTCATTTATTTATGGATCATGTGTACTAAAAGCATCTGTGGTCGAGTGTCGATCAATACCCTCAATCAACTTGTGATTGACACTCAATCAAAATCTTGATCAACACTCAATCAAAACTCGGTTGACAGTTTCCCGGATACAGACTGAATCTCCTGGTCTCCCATATGGGTCAACAAATCTCTACAACAATATGAATGAAAGTGCACACTTCAACAACTTTCTCTGGTAATTTTTTAAATACATTTCAGATCTATTTTGGACGTTGGTGAACTGATCAGCCGCTGTTTTATATGGTTTACCCAAAATAAGGGGGGCCCACCCCCCCTCCTTATTTTGGGTAAAAGAAAAAACTATTAGAGGGAAGAAAAGTCAGTAGGGTAACCAATCCTGCCCCCTCCCCCTTAGCTCAAGGTCTGGATCCGCCACTGTAAGCGTTGGTGAACTGACATTAGACGTTGGCGAATCGACTTCATACGTTGGCGAACTGACATGTTGGCAAAGCGGTCGGTTACCACTTAGGCTATGGCAATCTACATTCTCGTCCCCAGAGCCTCCGTTTTTTTTAATCACGTGGTCGGCATTTTAAGACGAGTAGCACTGGGGACGAGAATGATGGCACTGCGCGCGGCAGCGCAATAACGGCTGAGGATCGAGTTTTCGCCTGTGCAGAGTGCTAAGCTATCTTAGTATCTATACCAAAAAAAGGATCTATGCCGAAGCGATGACTTCTTCATCGTGGAAATGGAAGACATGGTAGGTTTTACAGTATACTCAACGTTTGACGCGAAAATTTATCACCAAAGCTGACGCTTATCTGCACGTGAAATGCAAAGTCTAAACCAGGCCCAAGCTTACGTCGTCACATATATATTTTGTAGGTTGTTATCAAACTTCGAACACTGCGAGGGTAAACTGGTAGCAGTCCGAGAAATCTTAGCTGAAGGAGAGAAGATAAAAGAAAAAGTTGGCTGCTCGGCAAGTTCGACTTTGTTCGGCCATTTAATTAAACAGATCTGGTCTGATAAAGTAAGGCTGGTCAAACGTGGTTCACGGAAACAACGAGAAAACTATTACCTAGGTCTTACGCGAAAATCACCAACAAGTTTAAATGATTCAACAGATGAAAGCCAACGGATCTCGCAGTTGAGAACCGGATGGCATTTGGTAAGTGATCAGGGCGGAAACTTCACCTTCGCGAGATATGAACCCTGGTCATTCCGTAAGCAAAGGGTGGTGACAGAGGTGAGATTTGTTAAAAAAGATGAATCTTACTCCATCTTACTCACATCTCATGGATGTCAAATTGATCTTACAACGGTCTCTCAGTTAGAATGTCTTGAGCAGTCTCCTATAAGGAAACGGATCGAATCAATTTTAACCTTCATAGATACCTCGACTTTATGTCGTGGGGTGCCAATCACAGATGGAGAGGATCTACATTCGACGATCCCCCTTAAAAGTGGTATTTATTCTGATTTGTCGACAAATAGAACAACAGAAACTGTAGAATACAGGGCTTTTCCCGCGAACTGTGTGATACTTTCAAGTGCAGGGCAGTGTTGTTCCAACTGCAAAAACCTACACAACTTGGAAAAGAAAAGACAGAAAAGGAAACTAGAAACCAATGGGGTGATCAGCCCTTTCACCAACAAGCGCTTCCTCTCTAAGGAAGATGTTACCAAACAACTACAATTGGAAAGGCAAGCAAGGTTAAATGCAGAAAAAAGAGAGCGGTACTGGAGAGAAAAGTGTGAGTCAGAGGGCATCGAGATGGAAAATGATGACCATGCTGATAAGATGCTAGATCAGCCCGAGGAGCTGGGAAATAATGAAGAAGACAACACAGTAACAGGGTTAGTCTCCTTCGCAGGCGTTTTTTGGGATGTCAAAAAACGGCTGCAAGGGAGACTACAGCAGGGTAAGTAGATTTTATCCACCAAATATAAAGCAAAACCATTGCGTTCCCATACAAACCCTTATAAATAGAATCTTTGCAACACAACCGTGCTTATGGGCAAGAGCTTCGTCCAAGGTAATCTGATAGAGAACTTGAGCTGCCTGTGGTTAGCCTGTTTACGATTAGCTCTCAATGATGATCAGCAGGGATTTGGGCAAGGGGCTAAAAACCCACAATTAAATACCCAGTGATGCAGTGGAGACTAGGTGGACACACAGAGCCTTAGTCTCAAAACTTGTTTTTTTCTTCTGTGACTTTAACCCATCCCCAGGGGCAGCACAGTGTTCTGTGTGGAAAAGTTTTGCAGGGAACTACATTGTACAAGCCCCTGAAGACTTAAATAAATTATTTATTATCTTAGCTATATTTTAGAATGACTGGCTAAAATTGATGGCCCACTCCAGACCTGATGATAGTATCAAATGATATCTCCTCTACGACGACAAATTTTGTCCAGTCGTGTAGTACTACATGAATTAAAGTTACCAAAACATTGAATGATTTTTTTAGAGCAAAAATGTATCCTTTTATAGTACTTAAAACATAGGCACGCTTTCAACTACATGATAGTCAGAGTTGAAAGCAGATAGTTAACGCAGCTACTAATCCAGGAGACACCTTTCCACCCATGAATTTTTTAAAATCTTTTTTTGTTTTTATTATTTTTTTTAATTTTACAGAAAAGCTTGAAGATGCCAGGAAGGAACTTGCAGAACTGAACAGAGAAAACCAGGAGGTTGTTCAGTCACAGGCCAGTTAGGATTGTTGCATCTGGACAGATATCAATTGACACATGACAGGCCAATCATCTTGGCACTTGGAGATGATGACTTTGAGGGGGAGGGGAGGGAGCTGATGAATAGTAAAACCCAAAAATGGTCAAAACAACAAGCGCCTTGTTTGAAAATCTACGATGGAGACATTAGGTTAATGAATTTAGCATTTGGGACAGGACAACACACACAAAAATGAAACTTGAGGATTTATCAGTAAGACCCAAGATATCCTAGGTGCCAGTGGCAACCCCTAAGAGGAGAGAACTGTGGTATCATAGCACAAGTGAAGTTTGAGCCACAAGTCATGTTGTTTGCTTTTTCAAGTTTTTTGGTTTTAATTGCTTTGTCAGATGACAATTGGACAACAACAAGAAGAAACAAATTTAATTTGACTCAACCTTGACTCAGATTTGAAATTAACTTGTGCTATGATACAACTCTTGAGAGGAAGGTCCCAGGTCAAGTCCAACAAGGTGTGGTACCTGACTTAACAAAATTATAACATATTCGTGGACCCTGTTGGAATTCCTTTTCGACACTTTACCTTTTCTGGTAAAACTTAATATCTCGAACCCTGGTAAAGGAATAGAGGAAACGCACAATAAAGACATCAAGGATTTTGTTTTTAATTAGTTATCATAGCTAGTTACAGGAGAACCAAGGTGGCCTTGGTGAAAAAGTTCCTATAAGGGGCTATGCATTAAAGAAAAAAGAAATCGATATAGAAGGTTTTTCTTCCTTATATTTTGTAAGAATTTAAATCTGGCTATGTCCTTATTGCCTTTTCATAGTATCTCTAGATCTATATGTTAAACTTTTTGGGGAGCATTAGTGACCCTAGCAAATTGTAAATTCTACTCCCTGCCAAACGTTTTTTCCTGTTTTCTTTTCACCTTGTATGTTTAGGAGTGTTCAACAAATCATTTGTTTCTATTTCTATTAATCAATCCACATGTCCTTCATCTACACTACCTAATTATGCATATTCTGACAAAAAGTTTTTTCAATATAAATTGCATTATTACGTGTAACAGGCACCTAATCAGTTTAGCTTCAATGTTATAGATATTTTGGTTTCCCTGTTACTTATTTTGTGTGAAATGTGCATGATATATAAATGATTTATCGATTTGAGGTACAAATAAACTATTGTTGTAAATTCATAATAGAATTCTGGAAGTATCTCTTAACTTCTTCTGAAAAATATGGCTGATTTTTGTAATATTTATATTTTAAAATTGTTGATTAAGGTTTGTTCAAAAAAATGTCTCAATAATGGGCCTTTTAACCAATGTCATGCAATATCGACTATTTTTTAGTTTTTTATATAAACAAAAAACCACCCCCAGAGATAAACTTACCATGTCAAATTCAGTAAATGTGGAAAGTTTCGTAAGAATCTGTTTCAAAGTAGCGAATTCTT
Source organism: Orbicella faveolata (assembly GCF_042242905.1). Lineage (NCBI taxonomy): Eukaryota > Metazoa > Cnidaria > Anthozoa > Scleractinia > Merulinidae > Orbicella > Orbicella faveolata. The sequence continues at coordinate 5,284,480 of NW_028301540.1, forward strand.
ACAAGCGTTGCCCCTTAGCATAGACCCTTTGCATAAATGGCGTCTAAATTTGAATAACAATAGTTTAGACACCTCAGCCTCGTACTCATGTTTCAAGGCAAAGTATTTTTCACATGAATGTGAGGCTAAGGGTGTATAAGTATTGTAAATATAGGTGCCATTTATGCAAAGGGTCTTATCGCATATTTTCTAAATTTGGCATGATTAATCGGGCCGTGAGGCTTATTTTTTGTTTGAATGTAAAAATGGTCAAAAATCGGCAAAGCGTGTCTATCAGTTAAAAGGTGCATCCCCTACCTACCCCGACCGCTTTGATGACAACTTCAGACTACTACTTCCGGTCACGTGTCGATGTCGTGTCTTCGCCAATGAAAGGTAACCACGCTTGCATGAAGCCGGTAGTGAAAAGATTGAAAAGAACTATGATTGCCAACGGTAATTTGGAAGCTGGAAAGTCGAACACAAACATGTCTCCATATGTTACAAACAAAAAGAAATTACTGCTGTGCTTCTTTGGAATATTTATATCGTATTTCTGCTACGGAATCATACAAGAAAAAATGTAAGTAGTGCTGAAATTCAAGGTTATATAAGTAATATCCGGTCAAATTTTACTAGTTTATAATCGTAAAAGATGTGAGTTTTTTCACGATCTGAAAAATAATTCTGTGAACGTTAAGTTTGTATGAAAAGCTGTGTTCTTTCGCTTGAAATATAAATTTCAGTACAACCTTTTTTAACTTGTAGTAGTTGTTAGTGTCATAATTTTAGACGTTTTTTATAAAACTACAATATTATTTTACCATGATTCGTAAAATATTACGTCTTCCTCAATACTTTTACACCATGTAATGAAATTATCAAAATACTATGGCTGTTCACAATAGGATATCCCTCTGCCTTTTTTCATTTTTGATTTATAAATATTGTGTTTTTGTGTGTGTGTAAGACCAGTTGCTTGGTGATTGTATGTGCACTTGAGGAAATATGTGTGTGTATGGACAGTGTTGTAAGGGGGCATGTGTTATGCAGTTCAGTGTATTTTTCCTTCTGTCGTTTGGTTTGGTTGAGGGATCACTGTGTCATTTGAAATAATTGCTATATATTGGATACTACACTGCATGAATTGTTATCTCTTTAAGAGAAAAAAAATGGGCATGCCTCTCAAATTATACAGGGGCTGTGTGAAGCTCACTGTCACAGAATATGTACTTAAGGCATCTGTCAGGTGACATGTTGACTGAGTGTTGGTCAATATATCGGCTGATACTCTGTCAATATGTTAACTGAGTGTCAGTTACTGGTCACCATATTATTCAAGCTGATAGATCATTAGTCACAGCTAATATTGGTCAACACTTTGTCGTTATGTTGGTCGACACACAACCTACACTCAATCGACACCTCAACAGTACAGTCACGTTATGATCAACAATCGGAGGGATATCGGTGGACTGTTGGTGGTATATACGTGTTGTTGACTGTTGTTTTTGCTGAAATGGCTGCCATTTCCTAGCCCCTCCCCATTATCACAGGGGACACGAAAGAAGACTCTTTGTTGATAGAGCTCAAACAGGATACCTGTCAAACTGCTGTCATTTTGAATACATATCTAATACAACTTGAGGTCTGAACAAGCACTGAGTCGTTTTAGGCCTCAGTTGTATTAGACCTTAGCCAGTTTGCAGTATATCAAAGTGATGACAAGAGAAAAAAAAGCTGGAAAAAAACAGTCTTTTACACAGATGATCAATGGTTTTATTTTTTGCGTTGCCAGTATGACCTTTCATGTTATTGGCATGAAAGCTCAAGAATGGACAAAGGCTACTGAAAGTCCATTTCAAAGGGTTAGAAAAAATAATTCAATACTTAAGTATAAAATAGAACTCACTAACAAGAGCTGCCCAAGCGTCAGGAAAGTATCGGCCGAGTGTCTGTAAAATATTGGCTTCTTGTCAACTGAGTATCGTCTGCCATGTGTGTCGGTTGGAAGGCAACCAATGTCATTGATATTGGACCAGGTGTCGGTCAACATATCAACGGATGATCGGCCGATGTATCGACTGACATTCGGTCAACATGTCCTCTGATAGGTGTCAGATGCCTTACTAGTATTAAAGTGCACAAGATCTAATATGACTATGTGTTTTTTAATTCAGTTGAGAGAAGATCTTCATTTGTCTGTCTCACTGTTCAATAAATTATGTAATAATAATTATATAATTTATTGAACAGTGATAATTATTATGCACATTGTTTATATTTGCTTGCCACTACCTAATTAATCATAAGGCTTTTAGCAGAAGGGCAACTGGTTTTCACAGGTGGACAAAACTATTTGATCTGAACTTTTTACAAGAAAAACTTTCCACTAGATGGTCAAAACAGCTGGGCAAAATCATCCTCACAACCAGTCAATTTGCCCGGTGCCCAGCCCTTAATGAAACCCCTGATGTAGGCTTTTCCTGATGAACAGTGCCAAATGATCGTATTAGACCTAATGGCACAACCTACCGAAATGTTCATACCTTCAAATAATCAGGCTGACCCTCCCTGTCTGACAGGGTCTCAAATTATCAGTAAATGTGTTTGTGACATCTTTAGATAATGATGTTATATTTAATTTAACAGCAGTTCTTGGTTTTTATTTTTCAGAACAAGAGCACCATATGGTGAAAAGAAAGAAAAATTTGTCTATGCCCTGTCCCTTGTTTTTGTACAATGCATCGTAAATGCTTTATTTGCTGAAGCAGGTAACTTAATAAGGGTTAATGTGATCGAAAATTACCAACCTGAATGTTAAAATTATTTCACAAGCCTCAAACACAGAAAAAAATTACCTAGTGAAAGCTAACCTTGGTTTACAATAACTCAAAAATTGTTGGCAACACTGTTACACAATGACTGACAGATTGAATGCTGGTTTGAATAACATATTCTCCTCTAAAGGCAGGAATTCATGTATTGTTCAGACATGTGTTAGTTTAGAGCTGTCAATGGTAAGATTATCATACAGTTATA